>NW_024962262.1:62177570-62218720 GCF_019238085.1 Lagopus leucura
ACAGCAACCTTTCCTGGAGTTCAAATTCACAGTGGTCCATTGTGGAATATCAAATGAATACTGAATAATAGTTATTGATTTTTATTATTATTTTTAGGAATGGGGACATTTAACTTCATGCTTTGAAAAGTGGAATAAAATTCTAAATAATTTGCATGCACTTTTTTTCAAACCGCTAAGTACAAAGTGATTGAGTCTAGATCCTGCCAGTTATGGCAGTCCCCCTTTTTAGAGTTTAAAAAGCTTAATATATGTGCATTCTTGTACATTCTAAATCTTGAAGTACTTTAGACATAACAAATGGATTTACAGACTATATATAGGTTCACTTACTTTGTCACTGAAGTGCAGCTACCTCAAGGATTGAGCACAGCAGCTGTTTAACAACCTAGAGAAACATTGTGTGGCAGCTAAGATCAAAAGCTGAAGAATACTGTGTCAAAATGAAGCTGCAAATGGAGCTGGAGGCAGCTGAGCAGCGTGTAGTCAGTTGAGTATGTTTGGCCAGTAGGCTGAGAATTGACCAGCAGACCTTAATGAAAGGTGTCACCCAGCTTTTAGGGGTCTTGCACCACCTGCAGTTCTTTTGGAGGTCAGCTCTTGGCTCTGTTTTAGAGTCTGCCTCAGTGTTCTTCATTTAGAGAAAGGCTCACTGGCCTCTCTGTGCTTTAGGTAGATCACTCATTCAGAAGCCAGTACAGTAATGGCAAGATGGCTACACAGCAGAAGAAGGTTTTCTGCGTGCTGAGGATGTTGCTGTAGGCCACTTTGTTAAGAGGGCTAGATTGGTATTAACCACTTCTGAAAGAAAATAAAGGCTCGTAGAGAAGAATTAATCTCTAATAGCAATTATAGGTCCTATGGACTTGATTGTTACATTGGGGATTGTTTCGCAAAGACTGGGGGAATTAATTCACCACCATTTTGGATTTTTTGTTATTTTGATGGCACAGTTAATGGCATTCCATTTTTGAACATAGGGGCAGGAGTAATAGCTTCTGTAAGCTATTAAAGTAGCATTTGTTAAAACTGCTTCTAGGAGTTCTAGGAGTAGGATAGTAGTGATAACAGATATTATCATCAGGCTAGTGTTTTTCAGTTGTTTTTTTTTTAATTTTATGAGCAGGTTATAAATAGCTTGTGCTAAGATAATTTGGGTGCTACATGAAACCTTCAGCATTATTTGACGTGTAGAACGTATTATATTTGATGTTGGGCAAAACTGAAACATTCATGTTCTTTCTCATAAACCTTAAACTTCGAGTCTTTTTACAACCTGGCAACTACCACTTCAGTTTTCTTGGTAACCAATCGAGATACTTTGGTAAAAATGCTTTTCTGCACTGTATATTATTTCATGTAGAGCATCAAAGTCTGCTTCTGTTTTTCATGAGCTAGATGGATTGACAGTTGTTAAACTTCTTGCTTGAAAAGGCATACATGCATTTGGTTACTCTGCCTTCATGATCTAGATGATTTTTGGAATGTCATGTTTCTGAATACCTACGTAGCAGAAGCAGTTAAGATGTACTTTTTTGTACTTCCACATGGATGAGAAAATGCTGCCATTTTGTCAGATTTTTATTTTATTGTTCACTGATGCTCTAATACCTCTGGTTAGATTTTTACATGGGTGATTTTGTTAAGTCAACTGAGAAGTTTCAGCTAGTGCATAATATAGAGAAGTACTGCATGGTAAGGATGGGAAGCCTAGTGTGTTCTTGCTGAAGACCACTCAAAAATACTTGCATAACAAAATAGTCTGTTGGCATGGAAAATTAGTTGTATAGGGTTTGGCTGGGTTCCTGCTGTCACGGAAGGTTATCTAACCTAATTGCATCCAGCAAGCTTTTAGCATCATCTGTCTCTTCCCAATAGCAGAAAGAGTGATGCTCCAAATAATGAAATAGTTATGGTAAAAAAGAATTGTCTGCTCCTCTTGTTAGCTGTACTATGGGAACAAAATTACACATTATTGGCTGCACAAATCTTTTAAAAAAAAACCCAGCCCATCTCCCAAACGTTTTACCAGAAAAAATTGTTTGTAGTGCTCTCTTGTAGTCATGTAAGCCTTAAGAAGAGAATTAATGGTTCTTGACTGAATATATCCAGTGCATTATATTACAGTAAGTTATTGATGATCTAATGAAGATAATGTAATCTTGAAGCCTTGCAAACAAATGATGTAGTAAAGATGACATGCTTTTCCACAAACAATTTCCATTGCAGCCTTACACAGTGATGTGAAGATAAAATGGAGTGGATATACAAATTTGAATAAATTATAAGGTTGTAAGGAAAAGGTAGTGAAAAAAAATGTGTCTTTTCAGCAATCTGTAAAAGTAAAGGAAATACTAAACTTTCACAGCTGGCTGCATTTGAGAGAATAATTCTTGGTGTTTATGCAACCTTATTACCAAGAGTCTTTATTTATTAGGAAGACGAAAAGTCATGATGAGCTTCCTTGTGGAAAACAGAAGATGAACTGTAGTATCTCTGAATTGTTCCTTTGGTTGTCTTTGATTCAGGCACACTCTTAACTACCTTGATGTGCACTGTGGACCTGCCCACTACATGAATACCTCTTGTTTGTGGGCAAAGGTTGCCATACCAGTATCTTGCTGTGCAGAACTGGATTGAGGTTTTTTATTACATAAGATTCAGGAAGGAGTCCTGAGAGTATGAAACAATAATGTTGATTCTTGAAATTGTGTTTTGGAGTAAGTAAATTGTATTAGGTGCTCTTATGATCCTGTCTAGCTTATGAAGATAGCTAACTTATCAATGCAACTTTTTTTGGACCAGAAACTTTTGTAAGCTACATTTTTCTTATTACTTTTTCCAAATATGTTTATGGAATCCTCTGAGATCAGCTGCTCTGGGCATCCATGTACTAAAATGGAATGTCCTTTTCCGTGATTGATTGTTCATTCCCTGTAATCTGGGGACTGGGATGCTGTATGATACTTCAAAGGTTAAAGTCATTTTTTATGCAGCCTTACTTAGTATAAGATTACATGATTGACATTTTTATAGTTTGCATGTATGAGCAGATTCCCTAGTATAAGGGAAGGGTCTAAGATCCAGGGCACTTTAAAAAAAAAAAAAAGAAAGAAAGAAAAAAAAAAAGAAAGAAAGAAAGAAAGACAGGGTTGACATAAGGAATTAGTACCACTCTGTTAGTTTTGTTGTTGTTTTTAAATAAAAACTCTTTCAGATGCCAGGGAAGCTGAAGTTAACTGAAGGTTAAGCATCTTGTTGCAGAGATGGAGGTGGATCACAAGTCCTCTCTGGCCTTGTCAAGCACTGAGGAACAATTTATTTTCTATTAGGGAATAGTACTATGGGAAAATCTTTTTTTTCTGTCACTGTTGTGAGAGTATATTCAGAATTTTTAACTTGGATTCAGTGTTGGTGGTGGTGCCTAGCGTTTTTGTTTTCTCCAGAAGAGACAGAACTCACTGGAGAGTGTTCTTCACTATGAAAATAATGCCACCATTCTTCTTACTTACTTTGTAACTGCAGCACTTTCAGTCAAAACTAGAAATTGCATTGGTTGTTACTGAAGGTTCACACCTGATACCTTTCCTCAGCCAATAGGAACCAGTGATTTTTATTTAAACCAGTGTCTCTTTCAGCTTCAAGCAAAAACAATCACTTTGGGAGGGTTACCCATTAGAGAAATCAGTTACTATCAGGTGCTGTGTGTTCCTTACACTGTGGAAACATTAATGTAACCCCTTGAAGACAATTGTATCTGGGGTATCTGTATTCTTAAAAATACAATCAATATAAGCTTTTTTAAAGCCACTGTTCAAACAAAGAATTTTCATTTAATGGGGATGCCTTTCGTGGAAGTATCCTTTCTTCGTTTGTTTTATGTAAAATTTATTTCTTGGGCTTCATCTAAGTGTCTGTAGTAGGTTAACTAACAATGGAAAGACCTGATAATAACCTGATAATTTCATCTGTGTGATGATAACTCTACTAGCTGTGGTCAACTTGGACTCCTTGCACTTGTGAGAAGCAAGGAGACGTCACGCAAATAATAAGTAAGGAAACTGGAAAAATGGCAGCTTACTGTTCTTCTCCAACCCCACCCCATGCCAGGTGGCCAGATGATGATTTCCAGGGGTGTGATTATTACACAAAGACACATTAACGTAAATGAACTACATATGGGAAGTTCTACTGATCATATTATGAGGGTCTAGTTATGGTAAAATGTAATTATATGCATTTATGTTTTTCTTTTCTTGGATTAGACTGTATTGCATGGGAAGCATCTATGGAAAATAACGTCCCTCATATCCTTAGTAGAAACAATAAAATGTGACAATAAAGGGAGTGTGGGTTCTTCTTATTAATGAGCTACAGAGCCACCTCTGTTGCAGCTATTAAATTAATTCCAGTTCAGTTGCCTGCTTAGGAGTGTCCCATGAAAATGGTCAGATTATTTATGTCATTCACATCATTATTGCTAGAATTCTTTAATCGGTTTGTTTACTTTTTCGTATGTTACCAAGTTTCTTCAGTGGCTCAGACAAACAATTTTGGAAACATTTGAGGATCTGCAGAACAGCCTTTCCAGACTGTTATACTGTTATATACTTTTTTTTTTTTCTTTTTTTTTTAAACTTTATTCATCACTTCTTGAATGAAAATTCATTATTTTGGGGTTGTGTGGGGATTTAACACTCTCTTTTACCCCTGGAATGTGCACATGCGCATTGAGTTGAGTTGACCTCACCAGTAAGACCTGTCAACAGAATCAAAGCCTGAAGGGTTGAATGTCCAGTCTGAGATAAACTAATTTTTTTATTTTTATTATATTTTTGTGGATAATCTCATGGTTGGGATCCATCTTTCTGCTTGGGCATGTGAACTGAAGAATGCAGGACAGAATCTGTTTTTTCAAAGCAGTTTACAAAATAGATGTCAGCAGCAATCTGTTTTAGACGTGCATCTGGTTAAATATGGATAATTAAGAACACTATTAGATTGATAGGTGATACCAGAGATGTTTTTAAAGAAGATACCATTAAAAATAAATGCATGAAAACTAAAAGTGTACATTGATGCCCATGGCACTTTTAGTGCTTACGGATCCTCTCTGAGTTGTGAAGAAGACTGAAGACAACCTATTTTGCCTAGACAGAGGTATAGGAAAGCATATGGGAATAAAGTCTGCATAATATTGAGTACTTGCAGAGGGAGCACATAGCAATATAACAAACTGCTCGTGTTATGCATGGTACCTAAATTGCTAGCATTGCCCATTGTCCTTGGGCAACAGACAAAGTTGTCTTTAATCATTGAGATGTGCCTTTGTACGCAACTGTTCTTAGCGCTTGCATCAGTGCTACCCACAGAAAAAGATACTTTCTCCTTTCTCCTGCATGACATGACATTTCTTTAGCATGAGAGAGCCATTCTACTATAGTATGTGAGAGCTGCTTCGGAGGTGTGAGATCAAGATGTGTGTTGATAAAGGTGATGTACACTGAGACAGATAAATCCTAGTATAACCTTTTGGGGCCTGATCTGGTCAGAACAGGGAGATAAAGATCTTATTTAACAGAGGAGTCACCTGTGCACGTCTTGGCTTCAGAATAAGTTAAGCAAGTTAAATAAAGTGTATTGCAAGTCTGTTTACCATTCCATCTGAAACAGTAATTTTTTGCAGAGTCTTTCAGAATCATCAGGATTTGGTCACTTAAGTTGTTGGCACCATGGAGATGGGGGCTTCAGTCAATTTCTGATAATTCTGATCTAATAGCAAAATATTTCATGGTGCATAATGAATATTTATATCCATACAGGTATTCATACCAGTCTAGTGTTGTTTTTTTTTTTTTTTTTTTTTTTTTTTTTTTTAACTTTTAAGAAAAATCAAGATCAGTGAGAAAGGACATTGTTCGCAAGTCCTTTAGAATTTACTGGAATGCTAAATTTGCTTTGGACAAAGTAGTGTCTGCTGCAGCAAGCATGTTTCTTGCTTCAATTTATCACGGTAGATGAGCTCAAAGAGTAGTTTATTAAAAGCTGAAAACTTAGGAGTGTGGAGAGGAAAAGTAGTTCTTCAAACTTCTTAACTCCCGGACTAAAAGCTGGAATTGAGGGGAAAGAGAGCTGAGGGGCTCATTGAGTTCTGAGAAACAGAAATATGGTAATACAAAGCAGTATTCTCAGTTCCCTCTCAGCAAATCATTTTTTTGTTTTTATTCTCACTTGCATGCTTTTGCATCTAAAACATATTTAGATAAGCTTATTTGTTTGTGTATCTGGCCTATTTATAGCGTTGTTTATTTACTAATAAAACAGTTTCTAAATGCTGTACTTGTGTTTCTTGAATGATAATCAAGATTCGGCTAAAAAAAGAACATTTCACGAATATTAGTAAATTATTTTAGAAGAAAGTAATGCAGCGTAACCCATTTCTTAACAAAATCACAATTCAAATAAATGAGTATAAGCCAATTTTCTCACAAGAATTATGTTTTCTTATCATTGTTATAGTCTTCACATAAAGTATATAAAATGTTTCATCTTAGAAGAAAAACAATCATTATTTTAGATTTTTGTATGGAAATACATGAAATTGCTTGATATGTCAAAGAATTCTATTCAGTGATGAGAGTTCCAATGTGTGTGGTTATTTCCTCTGTTTTGAATAAGTAATGTTAGTTAACTGCTGAGTGCACCTCATTCAATGAGTAGATCAGTCAGTTCTCTAAAACAAGACACAGCTCTGGATCTGTATTAGGTTCTTCTGTAACAGTAGAGATAGACTGCGAATACTTTCCATGGTTCTTCTATTTCTGCAGCAGGGGAACAGCTTTGCTTTGCAGAGGTGGTTTGCAATTTAATGTGGTTTCACTGAGCCTTTTCTACAGACTGCTTCTTACTGTCCACTTCAGATTTTCAGGGATCATGTAATTCCAGAAATCCAGAAATTAATGAGTTTGAAAGTGATTGTTTTAGTCTTAAAAAACATCAGCATGGATTTTTTTTCCTGTACACCAAGGAGAGGATGTGTTTTGAGAGTGTATTTGCTTGCTTATTATTTTAAACAGCAAATTATATTGAGTGGGCAAGTACTTGATCAAAGGCTTTTAAAAAAAAAATAAATGATTTGGGGATCAGCTTCTCTGGAGCAGTGTTCAGTGCATCTGTATGGATGCAGTTGTGTGTTTTTGAACAGGAGAGTCCTGTTCCAGAGTAATATGTCTCTTTCATCAGCTGTTCAGTAAAGCTCATACTTTTATTTGATGTGAAAAACTTCAAGTCTTAACCTTGTTGCTGTAGATGATAGCTTGAAGGATTTTTTGTACAATCCCCATCTGAAAGTGTAGGATGAATTTTCATGCTCCAGACTGGTTAATCTGCAAATCCCATGGTTATGCAATACTACTGCTTCCAGAAGGCCAGAAGGAGAACACTAATACTTGGCAGCCTCTCCACATCTATGAGCTGTGTTGCAGATTGCACTCTTAATTTTTTTAAGGGTTCTTTCTTCTTATTTAGAATGCAGTTTTTATTTGGGTAAAACCAAATCTTGTATTTCTAACTAGAAACATAAGATTACAGATGTTTGTATGCATATGGCAGTGACTGTCCTCGGTTCTCTTCTGCATTATATGAGCTACCCATAAACTCCTAAGATAAAATAATTATGGTGTATGTTGCATAGGTTCAACAGGTGGGTTGCATCTTGAGGCTGATGGTATTCTGCAAGCCTGTTATGTAAGGATGCTTGTGTGTTCAAAGTCTGTTGGGACAGAGCTTGCAACTTGGAATGTTCAGTTGTAAAAATCATAGAATCATTTAGGTTGGAAAGGACCCTTAGGATCAACCATCCACCAGGCCTACCAATCACCAAGCCATACTTTACCTCTGGTTGGAGCCGTGTTGCCAGCATGAATGGTCTTGGCACATCAGCTGCATCTTCAGTATTGTAGGTAGTGAGTTGTCCCAGCTCAAAACTGACTCGGCGAATGTTAAAAACCAAGTGGTATAGAAAGTGATAGTTAAATACTTGAGCTTACTGGTCAGATCTGTTTTGTTTAGAATGGAAGAATTGACCAAAGATGCCACCTTGATTACTGTGGAAGATCATCACCTCATATGATCTTATTTATCAATCCATTAAACATTCTGTATGAAAACCAGCTATTATTAAAAATTTCATTATCCACTGTAAGGGCTGTTTCTGGACTTCTCAGAAGTTGTAAAAATACGTACATATAAATGCAATTTTTAAAAGCTTATGTTTATTGTTTGCTATTTCATTTTTATAAATATATGATCTGTGTTCAGATACATGTGTAGGCATACCTATGTAGTGCATAGACCTGTATGCATATACACACAGACCTACATGTGTGCAAAGTCTTTTTAGCTTGATTCTGTGTAGACTGATTGGTTACTGTTACAGCGTTCTTAAAAAAAAACATTATCAGAGCAGATAATGTAGACTCTGCCTTTAAGTTTCAAGTGTTTGGTTCTTTTGTATAATTGTGTGAAGTTTTAGTAACAAAAAATTAGCATCTTGATGCTGAAAATTTCAGACTATAGAACATATCAGAATGAAATTTGTGTATGGTGTGTGCAAGTCATTTCCAATTATTCAAGACTTCTGTTCTCACATCCAGGACTCATTGGGCTGCTCAGATGAGCTTGAGTAAGGGAAGAAAGGTAAAGCCCAAGACCCTCAAGCAGGAGGACATATTGTTTTCTTTTGTTGACAGCAGCTTATTTGGCTTGTTCAACTGCAGCATGGTTTGCTATTTTGCCTTGTGCCAGCTGTTGACCACACAGGAAGGCCATTTAATTTGGTGGGTTGGTTTTCTCCAGATTAGGTAAGAAGTAATTTTTTGCTAGATTCGTGAATTGAATTTGATTTGCCACATACTCAGCTGAGACCAGGAGTAGAGGATAGGATTAGTTACCTATCAAGATGAGAATTTTTTAGTTGAGTACAGGTGACGCTCAGTGCTTTTGTTCAAAAAGCGTCCTATCTCTGGAAAAGGATCAACGCTTATTTTGTGTCCTTGCTTACACTGTCAGCTTTAAGAAGAGGTAATCAACCACCACTAGTTTTCCAGCAGATTCATTTTTGCATTCCTCCAGAACTCTGCAGAGCTCTGTATTATCTAGCCTGCTGTCACTTGTTCTGCATTTTGTGTATCTGTTCCATGGGCCTTCCTATCTGAGTCTGAAATATCATCTTATGAATCCTCAGCAGAGCAGTTCTGGCTTAGGACTCTCTCGAGTTTCAGATAACTCATTCAGCTTTCCTTATGGCCAAAAAAAAAAAAAAAATTGCTGTTACATTTATTTCCTTTTCTATTTTAGTGACTTGTAAATCTCATTAACAGGCAGCTATGTTATATCCAGATTTTGTGAATGAAGCATAGAATCACAGAATGGCTTGTGTTAGAAGGGACCTCAAGGATCATGAGGCTCCAGCCCCACTGCCTCAGGCAGGGCTATCAACTTAAACAGTTTAATATTAGACCAGGCTGCCCAGAGCCCCATCCAATCTGGCCTTAAACACCTCTAGGGATGGGGCATCCACAACCTCTCTGGGCAGCCTGTTCCAGCACCTCACCACTCTCATAGTAAAGAACTTCTCCCTGACATCCAACCTAAATCTTCCCTCTTTCAACTTAAACCCATTTCACCTTGTCCTGCCATTATCTGCCCTATTAAATAAAAACATTTAGAAATAATAATCTTAAGAATCACGCTTGGAGGTATTCTGTTAACCCCATTATTCAGTCTGGTGTCCCTTGTCAGCAGGAGTTCTCATCTTTGTTCACCCAGCTCCTTACTCGTTTTATTCTTACGCTGGAATTTCAATCTAGAGTTTTTGTGATGCTGATTTTGTAATCTGTAACATTCTAATTACTAAACAGTACTTAAACCAGCACAAGTTCTTGTCATTTCAGTTACCTTATGGGGAAAAAATAAACCTGGTAATATCTAAGAATATTCAGTCTTTTTTCATGCTTTTTTTTCTATTGACCTCCATACTTCATGGGCTGTTTTCTAAGGGAACATTTACCTTCACAGGTTGGTAGTACCTAAAGGCTGTGTCAGCTTGGTGTGTTGCAGCTGGGCTCTTTCTACAAGAGAATACACTGGGTGTGTAAAACATAGTCTTATGCTTCAGTTTATTGCTGTGAAATCACCATGGCATGGATAGCATTTGGATACATAAACATCCACAGTGCTGAGTAGTGCCCTCTTTTTGAAAATAGAAATTGCTGCACATAAGAGAGATGATGGAAAATGTGTACAGTCTATACAATCTTCCAGAAGTAGATTGAGACCAGTGGCACTTCCCCGAAAAAATAAATTACCCAAAATTTGCAGCACATTCATATTCAATTTCATCACAGCAGATGCTCATTAGTATGTTGTTATTAATTGGTATTCACTTTAGGTTTTGTTTAAAATGAAGATAATAATTAGGTTTTAATTACTGCATCTTTCTAAGGGGGAGGGGAGGAAATGCCTCTCAAGGCACTGAAGTATTTCCTGTATGCTTCTCTCCACTACATGCAAGCCTCGAAAGTCTTTGAAACACAATTTTCTACCAAGAGACTTCTTTTCCATTTCTTTTTCATTCTTTCCTATTTTTTAAGTATTAAGAACTAGCCCTAAGTGGTTTGTTTGGACACGGTGAATCATATCATAATAGCAAGAGCCATGGTTCTTTCTAATCAAATTACCAAAAAGACTTTGCAAAAGTAACTCTCTCAAGCAGCTGATTAATGAAGTGTTGCCACTGTTTTGTATTATAATTAATTGAAGTAATACAAATAAATTCTGTAGCCTGTGGAAATTATCTCCCATGCAAAGCAATCTGATAGAGTTAGCAAACTGCAATGAGAGATTTTTTTTTATTTCTTGTTGCCTTCATCATCCTTAAAAGCCATTGGTGACACAACTGAAAACAGTGGTTGATGGAGTACAAAGTCACAGCAGCTCAGAGAGGGCCTGCAGAAATTAGAGTGAATCCATTACAGAGGACAGCAAAAGTGCAAAAAACAAATCAGAAAATAATGTAAAGGTCATGAGTGTGAGGGGACCATGGAGAACTATAGGAATGTGAGAGATACCAAAGCATGACTAGAAGACTTAACCTGAGTTTAAAGGAATATGGGTCATCTAAAAGGCATTGACTATCACGTCTTTCTTTGGTAAATATAGGAACTGACAGCAGTTCAAAGAAAATTGTTCTAAGTAGTAGTATTTATCTTTCTAGCCTGTTCAAAAGTATGTCTTAAGACATGGAACATTTACGCTCCATTTAAAGTGTGTTTGCTAGAATAACACTGTGTTTGGGTAAGCAAAACATCAGAACTAGAATTGTTAGTTCAGTCTTCTGCATTTTAGCTGTTGTGAATTTTCATCAACTTCTTTTTGGGGTTGCTTTTCTCTTTTTTATTTTCTTGGACCTTTCTTAACTGGATTTTCTAGGTCACTGCCTTTAGTTATTGAAAAGACTTTGAAAGATGGTGTGTTAGCTGCTCAGGCTCCTGTGTTACTAAAATGAAGGAGAATTAGGCACCTCACTTTTGAAGTTCTTTGGGATGGAATCTTAATCAGCCAGCACTGAGGGAGAAGCCTTCTAAGTTCATCGCCTATATACAGCTGCCAGCAATGTTCCTTCCACAAGAGAAGTGCTAATAAGAGACAGAGCATGATAACTTCTCCCTTTAAGCCAGTGCATGAGGAAGGATGCTCGGCAGTGATGAAATCCATCTTGTTCCCTTGCTTTCAGAAAGTCAAATAAGCTTTGGTATTCAGAAGTTGGAGTAAGGGTGGCCAATGGAAATTTTCCCACACTGTGCAAAATTAGGCAAACCAAGCTTGATCCTCTGTTCTTGCCAGAAGGGCTGTAAATGCCCTGTTCTCTGATTACATTTATGAAATTAGGGAGTTTAGGCCATTCACTGCTTGAATTTTGGCCTTCAGAGAGAAGTGGAGCAAGTACACAGCACAGCCTTGCTCTGGAGCTGAATTCTTAGGAGCTTGTGGGATAGAGGATGAGACAGACCTACCTTTCAGTGTTTTGTTCAAACATCACCAGTTACAGGATAAATGCTAAGCTATTCATTGCTATCAAGACTGAGTGGATTCAGATGTATAGAGGCACAGCTGACCAGCAATACAAATATGTTACGGCCTTCATTCCTGATGCGTGCTGTAGTGAACATTTGCTGGTTTATATGTCAGCTGAGCAAGATTTTTCTTTCTTTAGGACTAAGCATTTGGGGTCCTATTATTGTCTTTATTTGGGAAAATTTGTTTTGCTGATGTTTCTAATGTACTGATTCTATTAAGACACCATCATTTTCTTACTAGATAATCTCAGATTCTTCCTGGGAGGGCAGGTTAGGGTTTTGCAATTGTCATTTCAAACCCAGATTTCTTCAGATGATTACCTGTTGGCCAAACACAATGATTTTTTATTTTTTTTCTCATCTGTTACTTTTCTAATACAAATGTAATTTTTCTGTCATGGGAATGAGTAACGGTGATTGCAAACTATGTGACTTTGGTTCCTGTATCTGCTTATTGCTATTTTAAATACAAGAAAAAAAAAAGTTGTTTGGTTGCTTTGGTACAGAGTGTTCTTTCCATGAATGGAAGCTGTCAAAGAGGCAGACCCTCCTGAATTCAGTTCTTAATGAAATCAAGAAATCAAACATCACGGAACAATAAGAACTTCAAAATAAGGTTTTGTTTTCTTGTACTCACCATTCAGTCTTTTATGGTAAAAGAGAATACATAAATGATACAAAATTTGAGAAGATCATATGCTAACTTAAGGGCTGTCAAGTTCTCTTTGCACAGAAATTTACTGTTAAGTGTAAAGTTGGGTTTGAAGTTTTAGGATTAGAGTTTTTTCTTTAAGCTTACAGGTCATCAGAAATTAAAGAAACACACGAAGTGACGATAGAAGTAATTTCTAATGCTCTTTTAAATTTAAGTCACCTGTTCTTTAGCTTCATAAATATACCATAATATTCACTGTTGCATGAAAAAAACCCTTTTCTTTTCCACTAGATAACTGATTTTAAAATGTGTCAGGAACCTAAAGGCAAGGGAGTATTAGCACGTTCTCAATTTAAAAAAATTAAAAAAACAATCAAGTTAAAATAATAAATTGTTTATATATATGTGTATGTCTGCGTGTATAAATTATTGCATACCGATTTTTGTATTTTTTATCCATTTAAGCAGTGACTTTCAATTAGCCTGCCTACTAATATCAGGTCACTAAACTCTATAGCTGATGCTTTATTCTTTCGTGTGGGTTGTCATTCGTTTGCTTCAGTTGGCTGGCAAAGGTTGTTGTATATCCATTACCAGCAACACAGCACTTTGCATTTCTGAATTGACAAGCAGCTATATTGACCTAGCGCTTATTATGGGTCAACAGCTGCGTTAACCGACGGAAGGACTGAGGGGCAATTAAAATGAATTGGCAAAAATATATCTTCCTAATTTACTCCAATTTGTTATTTATGCTAACATTGTATGGCTTCTATGGTGACACTAAACAGAATGGACCCAATAATGGCAATTAACATAAAAATATAATGGCTAATCAAATTGACAGCAACTGTTTCTCATCATCTCGACACACAATACATTATCAAAACAAACTATTATGAAGGAGGTAATTTCAGTGTTCTATTCAACCTGCTTCATGTGTGCAGTCAGGGAGATGTGTACCAGCAATTACAGCTGAATCTAAAAAACTAAACAAATAACTTAATCGCTGTCGTCCTCCTTTTTTCTTCTTCAGGAAGCAGTAATCAGGATTTACTAAAAATAACTGGTGTATAATAGTATAATGATGATGCATATCGTGGAATAGCTAATAAGGAATAAAATAAGCTTCTGTGTGTCTTTTTTTAAAGTAGGTTTACATGAATTGGAAAAAAAGTGTAATGTTAAAATATATAAAGAAATAACAAAGCAGTAGTAATGGTTGTCAAATGTCTCAACATGAGTTGCTTTGTAGTTACAGATACTTTATAACCTGTCAGTACAAGTGCAAAATTAGCTGAATTTAGTAACTAAAATTGGCATGATTGGGTAGAAAATTAAAAAGCTAAGTGAAAGCAGAATTCCAATAAACAGAAATAGTTTGCCAGTTGCTGTTCCTCTCTGTTTTCAGTCTCATCTTCCATGTGGTATACTGAGTGTCAACATCAGTTTAACCTGTGGTGGCTAGGTGTTTGTTGATTTTGTAGATCATCAAGAAAGTCTTCAAGAATTCATATCTATATAAATACTGAATGGTACTTCCACGTTTGATGCAGCTATAGTTATTTCATTCTTAAAGACTTTTGTGATGCACAAGTCTTCAAACCATTGTTGGTCAATATTTCAACACCAGTATCTTAAATAGCAGGGACTGGAATGTGGTTTTGTTAAACGAGAGTTCAAGAAAAATATATTTAAAGGGCCTGTTTGTGGGCAAGGTAGATCTCATGTCTGTTTGAGCAACCTCCTAATGCACAGCAGCAGTGACATGAATGCATACAGATGTACTTTCAAAGTAGAGAAATAATGCAGAGGCTTGACATCACTGATGTTCAGAGCATTTAATTGAATATGATATTCCACATGTACACACTTGCAGATTTTTGAACTGAAGGTGTGATTATTAACATGCAGTAGCCCTCCACAGATGTGTAGAGCAAGGTGATGACATAGCTGCAAAGGTGTGTATGCACCTGTTCTTATTTGAATTTTTCATTATTTATGTAACTACAGCTGTGTGTGTGAATGGAGAGGGAGGGAAAACAGCCAAACACCTGTATTCATCAAAAATATACATTAAAGCTTTTCCTTTTTTGGGATTATTGCATTATTCAATGTACTAAAGCAATAACGTCATTATATTGTGCCATCTTCCTTATAACTTTTATTTTGGCCCCAAAGCGTGATACTGGTATTTGTGTCTATAAGAATAGGTAATTGTGATTTTTGTGTTTATAAGAATTGATAAGTTTAGTATGATTTATGTAAATGATTTCAATTGCGAGGAAAAAGGGTACTGAGTCGTAGTAAAAATATTTTTTTTGTAATAGTAATAATAGTGTTATAGTAGTACAGTATCACAGTATTAATAGTACTACATGAGCAGAATATATCTTTTAGAAAAGTGCAGAAAGAATCACCTCTTGATAACAGAGAGAAATAGATACAGGAGGCACACTTATCACTGGGGTTTGTAATTTGTACCTTTTTATTTTGCAGTATTCTGATAAGGCCCTGTACACTCAGCTGTGCTTTTACCGGTACATTTTTGATGTGGAGTATGCAGTGGATAAAGTGATTACTGAAGAGGATAAAGGTAAGTTTAAATTATTAATTAATTAAAATTAGCTCAAAAGCAGCTAACATTCTAGAAACTACAGCTATACATTCTAGAAACTAGAGCTATCCATTTGTACTCTCCAAATCCGGGCTACTAGACTGTAATGTAGAAAAGAAAACAGAAGAAAGTAGGACTGTGGGAATCATTTGTAAGAGAAGCGTGGTGTGTTGGAATAACAGATTCAAGATTATATGTCTCTGTTCTTTTGGAGCAATTGCACTTTCAAAAGTGTTCTTTGCCTGAAAGTTATGCCATTGGAGAAATCTCTGTGCATGTAGTTTGAAGGATATATCAACTTCAGTGAATAGATTAATTAAAACTATACAGTTTCTAAAAGAAGCCAATTAAAACATGTTCAGGTATAATATAAGACTGTTTTTAACAGGGTTGAAAATGATGGCTCAAGAAAGCAGCAATGTTGATTACCTACAAGGCTCTGTTAAGTACAAAATTTATGCTGATGTTAGGAAAACTTTTTCCTCTTGTCATCTTCCAGTAACCATAATATTTGCGAGGTAAAACATCTCTAAGCTATAATGGAGCTATGCATTTTGTGTGGCTAAGTGATTCTCAAACTGACAGAAGAGCACCTCTGGTGCTAATATGTGGCTGATGTAGAATTCTGAACAAAGCTGAGCTATGAGCCCACCTGTAAGGTGTACTGTTAATAGAGAGCCTTCCACTGTGCTTTTGGTGGTGCCGATTAAGAGAAAGTACTTCCTCTGTAGTCACCTTTTCTGATTGCTGTTCTACTGTAGAAATCTTTCCCCTTCCCTTAGTCACCAGCTAAGTTTCTGGGTGATAGAAATAGACTAAATAAAGTCATTCTTTCTAAATGTAATTTTGATGATCTTTACACTAAAAGCAAAGCAGCTTTAATGTCTTAGCTTAAAAAATGCTCAGTTAAGCAAATTATCTGATTCTAGTCTGTTTCTTTAGAGATTCCTATTTCTTTTCTTAATCCCACTTAAGAGAAGAAGGCCACTCTGTGAGATCATCTCAGTCTAATACAACTTTGCAGATGTACTGAAGGAATGTTATGTAGTGGTAGCTAATACTAGCTGAAACTCAGTAACTTGGCGTGTATCTACCTAATTATCAGGATATAAGAGTAGATGCATCTTCAGGGGTGATCTTGTCCATCCCCTTCTAGAGCAGACCATTACATCTTATGGAGGTTTCATTTTGAAACCTGTAGATGGTTCTACACCTTTCACTGTTGTTCAGAATGTGTTTCAGACACTCATCCTGTGGTTCCTGAAAATTCACTATCATTTTCCCATTCTGATTTGTTCAACTTGTGTTTGTCCATTTACTGAATATTTCCCCTCCCTGATGTTCTCTGCTGTGCTTCTAGACACTGTGGTAGCATCTCTGTTTTGTTTTACATTAATAAACTTCTAGATTCCACTAGTAAGAACAGCCCTGTACTGCATAATCCTTCTTCCTAGTCTTTTAATCTTTTCTAGGTTGGATTCATCTTTCAGTGCGAGGAACTAGAATTTACCTGGTGTTCTGGATGGTTTCTGTCCAGTGTCTTGTATACTGCTACATTTGACAGAAGTACATCTACTGATGCTTTCCAGTGTAGCTCATAGTTCATAGCTGCATTGTATCATTAACTTGTGGTTACCTGATGAAAGAAATCTTCTGTCTCTTCTGAATCAGATGTTCATATCTAATGTTTGTGGCTTTTTTGCTTCTTTGTTTTCTCATACTTTTAATTTTCTTGGTTTTCTTCATATTGGACTGCTTAATCTCATTTATAAATTTAAACTTCACGTTTATTGAAACATAATATGATGTCTTCTGCAGTCGCATAGTTTCTCACTGACTGCCTTAATCAGAAAATGTTCCCCACACCCCCATCACTAGTTGGAGAAAGTTAAATAGAAGTAGTATCTAGAGAAGTTCTTGAGGAAAATTTTAGAACTCTGCTATGACTTCCTATTTTCTTGGATGGTTCACTTTTTCAGCACTGCGTATTTTTGCATTTTTCTTACCTAGATTAATTTTTTTTGTATAATCTTATTCAGTCATCCAATGGTTTCAGGCGTGGTACTGCAGCAAGCATTAAGGCCAAATTAATTAGATCTACTATGCCCGCCTTTGAAAATTGATTCTCTTCAAACAGACAAACTAAACAAACAAACACAGTATGCAATTACGTCCTATTTTTCAGATATCTTTTGGGGGGGAAAACATCTTTCTGTTAGTCTAAAAATACATGCAGAATTTGAGAATAATTACCTGTAGCTTTTTGGGTCACCTTATTTTATAGGTACCACTGTTCTATTTTCTCGCAACAGATGTAACTGATTTACTTTGTGTTATTGAAGTGAGTTTATTTAGTGAACTCCCATAATGGACACAAAGCTTATGTTTATTTCCCCTTGAAAGAAAAAAAAAAAAAAATTGCATGCCATATTTCACAAGCCAGCATGCAAGTGTTCAGCATCACTTATCAAAGATGGTGGATTCTATGAGCTTTATTTTTCCTCTTTACTATGTATGTAACTAAATCACTTATTTTCTCTTGTTCGGATTTTGGTTTGGGGTTGTTGTTTTTTTTTACTTTTAAAAAATTATTTTTAGGGAGGTGATTTTTGAAACTAAATCACGTGGACTTGTGAGTTTACAGACTAGTTCTTTGTTCTTGTAGCTTTTGCTTATTCTTGCTAGCAGTTCAAGGTTGTTATTCATCTTGGAGTGTTCTTCTATAAAGTTTTCAGTTGCTAGAGACTCAGGATATAGATGTTGAAAGGAAATTTGAGGGAATTCATGCTTTCTGTCCATTCAGAACCTTGAGATTTCACTGCTATTTCACCCACATTTTCTGTATTTGCTTCTTCAAAATGGAAAACTGTAATTACAGAACAGGTTTCTGTTTATTCTGCTATTTATGTTGAAGGTCTGTGTTATTTATTGAAATGGAATCTAAAAGAATAATTGTGAAGTCAGTGGGAGTTCAAAAGTCATCCAGCCTGCTCCCTTTCCCTGCAAGAGGATCAATACTATTGTCTGTCTAGCCCGCATTGCGAAGATAGGATAAATTTTAAAAAGCAAAAAAAAACCAAAAAACCACACACACACAAAAAACAAAAAAACACAAAAACACAGACAAATTCAAACCAACACTTTGGTATTGCAGATACTACAACTTAATAGATTTTTCAACCAGTTTCTTCTTCTCTAATGTAGAGACCTTTTCTGTATATTTAAGGTGAATGTTTCCCTAAGCTTATCCTGTGCGTGATGGATAATTGATGTTTTTTTTCTTCGAGTTTTGTGCATTTAAAACCTCTATGCTATCTTCTGTATCACTTTCAACAACAATCCTGAATTTATTCACATAATCACAGGATCCTAGGTCAGAAGGGACCTATGGAAATCATGTAGTTTTTGTATACTTGAACATTTACATGCTGATTTTCATGGAACTAGCTATTGGAATCGGCTTGTAATGTTAGAGCTCATTTCTGAGTAACTGAGGTTTAGAAAAAAATGATGTTAGATGTCTTGCTTCATGTTTATCTAAGCGAAATTAATTTCCCATTTGATTGTCTGAGTGTTGAGTCTCATAAGATCTGTTGAGTCTTCATTACCATGGACTCTAGCATAGCGTAGTGTTACAAGCAAATTCATATGAGGACTACCAGCATCGCTTTCCCAGGTCACTTATGCATATAATCTGTGGCTGTGGAACTCGAGCGGTAACCATTTTCCATCATAACTATTAACCACATAGACTCAAGCTCTATTTCCTATCTCTGGCTGGTCATTTATCTATTCCCTCTTAAGCCATACCTGTTTTTTCTTTTTAAAAGGTTTAGGTAGTGAGATAGTATCAATCAATGAACAATATTAGTAGCATCATCTTGACCCCATGCTTGTTCAAAGCTTTATGATATTCTTAATAGGTTTGTGTGATGGGCCTATCAACCTGTGTTGATTCTTCCCCAGTATATTGTATTTATTCAGGTGCCTACTAATGCTCTTTTTATCATTTCTGCTCATTTGCACAGTACAGATTGTCCCTCATGTCATTCACATTTCCTGGGTTTGCCTTTAATATCGTGGAAGATAAGTTCAAAAGCCAAACTGAAGTTAGTATATAACCTCCACTAGATATCTGTTCTGGGTCCTGTTACCTAAGGAAAATACAGTGGCTGACATGATTAAATTCTTTCCGGCCGTTCTTGTCTATTAGTCTACTTCTTGTCATCTTCACGTTTACATCTAGGTTTTGGTCCATCTTTTCCCTGTAAGAATTAAAAATAAGCTGTTTGGTTTACACAACATTTTATTATTACAGAGACTGGTGAAGTTAGCTGTCAGTTAGAACATCCAGGAATTGTATTATACAATTATTAGTTACTACTACCATTATTAATTGTTGCATTTGTTCTCCAAGCAATTGTTTCCATTCAACTGAAAGTTTAGGGTCTTTCATGATGATGATACAGTTTAATGTGTTAACATTGTGAAAGGTGGATGAAGTTCTAAGCTTTCAGACGACACAGGTGTAACTCTGAAATTCCTTTGCAGTCTTTTTAAATTAGAGATTGTTGCACAGTCAATGTCAGGTCAAACCCAATTTAATTTTCAATATCAGTGTGCCAAAACCACTAATTTACAGCTGCCAGTAATAGTGTCAGGTCTGTTTGCTCTGATTTAATTTTTTAATCAGGAAAGGAAAAATTGCTCCATTGTGACTAGTAAAGTACTCAGAATGTTTTCAGCTCTTCCTTACAGTAGAGGTTTTCAAACCTGGGTTGTGGCTCTAACAGATGTTGCTGCTTAGGCAAACAGTCAGAACAGCAAGAAGCAGTAGGAGTAGCAAAGTTGTAACATCTTCCATTTGTTTGGATGGAAAAAGGATAGGTAAACCAGCAGTGATTTAAGCACATGATGTTTAAATCCAGGAGTATGCTCTTTTTGTACGCTTTAAAATTCAGAAATGGAAACCAGTGTATTTTAATGGCTGTGTCATCAGAAAATCAAAATAAAGTGTAGTAAGCTTTATATCGTTATCCCATTCAAATATTGGCATTGTTAAATATTCAAAGATATTACTGTTTTCATTTTGTTTTTACAGTAAAATGAAAACCTTTAAAAATGAAGAGAAATGGAGCCCACATAAAGTCAGTGAAACTACTGTGCTTCACACAGATGTTTCTAGTTAGCTCCCCCTCCTAGCATAAATTAAATCTTCCTGGAAGACTTTGGATAGGGATGCTGCAGTTTCTTTATTCACTGCAAAATCATTCAGAAATTGTGTATTAACATAACTGAGATTGTTCATGGTGCTTTTGTTGTTGTTGTTTTTTTTTTTTTTTTTTGAAGAGAAACAGGATCCCAATTATAGGATTTTTCTGTTCCATGCTAGAAAGTGGAACTGAAAGCCACCGCTTCTCCACCATCCCAGTTCTCAGAGACATAAGGTCACACTACACAATGTTTGTAGTGCATTTAGGTGTTTCAGGGACAGAAATTGCAGAGATGCTGCAGTATATTCTTTCACAGAATATTTTCAACCACTGAGCCTCTGATTACTGGATTCCAAAAAGTTTGGACATATCGGGTTATTAGATAGGTAGAAGAAAGTGAGGATGGGAGATAGCCTTGGAAAGAGTGATTAAGTGTTCCTGTTTGTTGGGAAGACCTGCATCTTCAAAGTACATGTCAGTTTGTGAAAGTGGAATGTAATTGTTGTGATCGTATTCTTATGGACTATGATTTTGTAAATCCAAAGGCACATTCGGAGGATGTTTTTGCACTTCTATCACAGCTATATATCTGTATGTTCCTTGTTTCATCCTTACATACAAACACCACAAGCATCTAATTTACTTTATGGAGGAATAAGCTACAAAATTCTGCTGGGAAAAAAATGTCTCTCTTTTATGCTGTATGTCCTAGACACTAAATAAATAAATAAATAAATAGATAAAACACACAAAAAAAAACCCAGCTGTGAATATTTGTGTGAATCCTATAATTTCGACATGGGATGTTCTCATCTTGATGCGCTAAGGAGGAGGTCAAACTCAATTTTTAATTGAAGAATAATTGTAAATCTTTCAAAGAAGGCAGATTGCAATTGAGATGTTGTCAGAGCAATTTGTAGTTTAGTGTATGTACTCCTGTCAGCTGGTGATGATGGTGAGGTTGAGGGAGACTGAATGAATAGGCCTGAGCAAGATGTTCCTGCTCTGCAGTGGTGTGCAAGTTCAGTCAGATGAAGGGAGGACATCCTGTGTAAGATGTCTGGAAGGATTATGTGTATGAGAAACTGAGGCAATGAAATGAGGACTTCTGGCATCATGTCTACCAGGCATGTGACTGTAGGCAGATAGACTACGAGAAAGTTGCAATAACTATGAAAGGAAATGTAGTTGATTCTGTGTGCTTTCCAGGGGAAAATAAAGAGAAATCATGTAAATAACCTGTGTGCATAAAGATGTGTGCAATTGCTGAAACCTGGCATAACTTTTTGGGGGGAGTGCAGCTCAACAAACAAAGCATTCTGTTGCATCTCATCTCTAGATGCTATCGCTGAGAGTTCAGTTCTCTATAGTGATCTTTCTATCCAAAAAAATGCTGCTGTGCACATTTGTTTTAAGGTACTTTGTCTACCAATCACGTTGTTTTGAAGAGGTAATAGAATACGAATTTTCAAGAATTTAACCTGTTGGTAGCTCTTCGGAAGCACTTGTTCATTTTTCTTTGATGTATTCTTCTATAGAGAAAGATAGTGGGACTTGGAAAAAAAATGACACTTTCTTGTGTGTTTTTGAGTCTCGCTAACTTTTCTCCAAACAAAAAAATATTCGTTGGAGGATTTTGACCCTTTTGATGTAGCACATGGGCAGTTAGCTGATCTGTAAATCCTAAGTTATCCTTCCATAGCAATCATACATTTTTTCATGACCAATTTGACATTTTAATGTCTTGTGCATAACTGTTTTCTTCTGTTCTGTTTCTGCTTGTGGGGTCTCTTTGTTAAACTAAGTAAACCCCATTACACTCACTGTATGTTTCTATAACTCTTTCTCTGAACGCTAAGCTTAATGGGCTGTGACACCTCTCTGGGAGTTACAAATTCTTGTGAATTATTTTCACTGCTTGTGAATGAAATACATAGAAATAATGAGTTACAACAGCTGTGATATGTCCACGGTGTGGGAGCTGTGTGGCATGACAGGAGTACATTTGCTGTGGCTCAATAAAGTTGTTTTGATTAATGAAGACTATTTTTTTTGCAACTTGTGCTTAATGTTCCACGTGGAATGATGTGGTCGGCTTGACTAACTGACTCCTTATGAACTGGAATGGTTATCTGACTTCTTCACATAAATACCCTGCTGCTACTGATAGTTTTCTTTTTCTTTTGTGAGAAAAATATCTTCTGATTTGCCTTTCGGGTTTTATTCCTTACTTAACAAGTTGGCATATATCTATGTACTTAGAGCCTAGGTTATTTAATATAGTCTGGTTGCTTTATCAGTTCTCCCATGTTTTGAAACAGAAAATCATCTCTAAAGCTATTTTTTTCTTTATTGTTTGTTTTTCATCTGCAATTTTGATTGTTCTTATAGAGACCTTTGTCTTTCTGATTTCATCTGTGTTAGTAAAGTTTGGGGTTTTGTTGTTCAATTCAAGTGAGAAGTGGCATGGCTTCTTTTAGTGACTACTACTTCTCACAGCTGTAAGATCTTTTTTCTGGTGAGAAGTGCAAGATGAGCATCTTTTTCCATTCATAAGTCCCTTAAATTTGATGAATGTGGAAGTGTAATTAAAAAAAAAACACATGTATTTTAGATACCAGAATTCTGACATTGATGCTAATGTAAGCATATATTGTGGTAGAAATTGGAAATACAAATACAAACAATTTAACTTTGTATAATCCATTTGGTATATATGCATCTAGACATCAGGAGGGTAATATAAATGTAAGGTCTTAAAGAGATTTAAAAAAAGGTACAATTATCTGTATGATTTTTAAGTTGCATAAGAAATGTATTTTAGAACTTGCCAGTGATGGCTTATAATCACTTTGATATTTTGAGGAAAATGGTATCTTTAAACAGATGATACAGAATTTATTTTTAAAAATGTATTGTGCTTATACAGTCGATGGCTTTTATTTCCATAATGTTTTTTACTACATAATTATACATCTTAATTACGTAATTACCGTCATAATTATTATGTAATTACATGTAGTTCCACTAATTACAAAATCAGGAAGTGTAATTATCTACTAAAAACTTTCTGAAATCTTATTTGTTCACTAGAGATTATTTAAAAGACCAGTGGCCTGCTGAAGATGTGTGTGGTGTTACGCATCACACCAGCTCTCCTTTTCCCTTTCTTCATGAGCGGTATAGCATGAGAGCATTGCGGAAGGACTTCCATGTCTTTAATTGTTAGTTCCCATAAAATTAGTTCTGAGGCATTACCTACATTGCCCAGAGATCCAGAGCCTCTTCGATTTTGTCATTGAGATGTTTTGTCTTTTAGCTGGAAAGATTCTGTAGCTGGAGTGTAACCGAAGTAGTTCACTGCATGCTAAGATCAAAAATAGTAATATTTAGGACATTGTATGCTTGTTTTGTCCCAGCATTTTATTATATTGGGCAGGTGGAAACTTTCATACAAAACTTTCTCGTACTTTCATCATGATAGAAAATGTTCATTTATTATATTATAATATTAAAATAGGGAGAAATACTTTGAATAACAAGAAACAGTGCGTGTGAGAGGGGTGATACAAAATGTAAGTGATCAGAATTTCTGATACTGTTAAAAAGGGAGAAAATTGTAGCCTATGTGTCAGCAGAGAAGTGGTCACTTTAGAAACATGAAGATCAGTCATTGGAATAGCAAGCTCTAATTTAAGTGACGCTTATGACTTGATACCAAGTATACATTTCTATCTTTGTATAATTTTTCTCTGCTTTCTAAGGCAGCTGTTTTACTTTACAGAACTTCAAACTCCCAAGTTTGGGTCCACAGGTGATGTGAATCTGCCGTTGTCTTGTTGAATGCAGGAATTTCAGCTTATGTCTACTGAACATAGAAGTCCAAGGGAGAGTTTGTCTCCAAACTTTTGCATTGGCCTTTAGAAGAAACACACAGATGCATTATTTTTGAACACAGATTGGAAAAACTGGATCCTTATTTGATCTCCAGGGTTTAAATTAATACCACAAATAAAATGATTTTAATTATTATATTTCCTGAGGCGTAATAACTGCACAGGAGACATTTCTTTTGAAATATTCTTCATATCCTTAAAAAACAAAACATTTATGCCAAAGACATGATGAAAACATAGTTATGCTCTTTTCTCTAAGAAATGGGCCTGGATGAAGTCTTCAATAAGGGCTGCAAGGCTATGTAGAGAACAATACTAATTTTATTTTGTAGGACACACAGAAACGGTACATGATGTATTATACAAAAATGGAGCATTATACAGTAGAGTATCTCAATGCAGCTTAAATTTGCTTTATTAAACAGAGATGTCCATCAATTCATTTTTGTCATCTCTCCATCAGAAAAATGTGGTGGTGTCAGCCAATACCAACTGATGTTTCTGGGGGAATAAAAAGGCATATTTGAAGCCCTGAGTATTACCACCATGAAAACAGAGTGCACAGGAAACTATTTGGAGTACGTCTTTCACAAAAGCATGTGAGACCTCAGCTGTTAAGTCTTTGTGTCTCACAAGCAGTGCCTCCACTTCCACAGTTTTCAAGTCCCCTCTTTTAACAAAGAAACGCTCATTCCATGATAGTGCGTGGTTCAGTGAGATGGAAAGAGAGAGTACTACTCCCCTTCTATTTTCCTTTTTTTTTCTCCTTTATTTCCAGGACCATCTCATAGATTAGCACGTCTTATTTCAGGCTAATATAATTTCACTACCTTTTGAGAGCCAATTAGTCTTTTGTGACAGATCAGAATTTGGCTCAGCCTTGGAGAAAAAATGCACCAGGATTTCCTTCTGTCGTATCCCACTTCTGTGAGGGGACTTGGATGGAAAAGGCCCATTTGGGCTTGGGAGCTCTTTGTTTTTATCTGGTATAAATTACTTTGGAAGAAGTTGATTTGTTCCTGCCAGGATTACAACTGTCAAAGACATATCAAAATGTTTTCTTATATTATTTAACTCAGAAAATAATAATGTAATTATTTTGACACGAAAATGTTGCGTGCTGTAATATTTCCACTTATCTTTAAATAGACATTTTTCATTTTGTGAGAGATGCATACAATAAGACAAAACAAAAAAATGAATAAGAAGGAGTGAGTGACAGCCTAAGCTAGTTTATTTAGATGATAAATAATATTTGACATAAATAGGATTCTGTGGAGTTGGAATTAAAACATTTGTATTAGTTATGGTATTGTTTCGTATTTCTGGTGTTGCATAAGCAGCCAGCAGCATGTGAACAGCAGCGTTTTTATCAGGTGAATATTTTGAAATTGGGTTACGTAGTTTTGGGGAAGGGCAGAAGAACACTAAAGACAAGCTTAGAATTGTGTTATTTTTCTACTGTTCATAAATCTTACACACGTTTATTCATCTGCAATTCAATTCCATGTTTTTTTTTTTTTTAATTTTGTGCTAGAACTGATCCTTTAGCTTTAAACATTCTTGATGAAAATTAGTGGTGGGTGACCAAAACAAATATAGATAATATACTTACAAAGAACATGGAGCTACTGTGGTTTTGATCAATAATGGTTAACTATTATCATCAGGATCTTGATGTGGAAAAGATTTATTTCATACTTTAGATTCCATATTTTAGAGGCATCAGTGGATTTGGAATTGCTTGTTGTGCGTGCATTTTCATGATAACCTGACATACAGTTCAACTGTTTGAAATACTACTTAGTTTAAGAAGTTGAAAGTCTAATGTCTTGGTTGGAAAAAAAGGGAAAAAAGATATGCCTGTAATTTGGAAAAGCACCAGATGTTGGAACATGGGATGCATGCATTTGATAAAGCATAAGCACTGCAGCTCTTCTTGTAGGTGCACTCAGAGAAAAAGGAAAAACTGGGTTGTTACGTGAAAATTTAGGTTCTGAAAATCTGGGTGCAAGTTTAAAAACTGTTTCTGTTTTCTGTCTTCTGTACTCTGAAATGTATCTGCTATTTCCCAGTTTAAGCCAAACCTCAAATATTGCAAAAGAGGGAAACTATGATATTATTCAGAAACTGCAGTAAAGTGCCCGTGCCTTTTTCAACTTTTCTATAAGATCTGGAGCCTGGAGTTCATTTTTGTTTTATAGAACTGCTATAACAAATCTTAAACATCAAAGGAAGTATTCAGTCAGAAGTTCCTATTTAGACAAAACATGAATTTTATTTCAGTATTTAGTCTTTCAACATGTGAATGTGCATGTGTTTTCTAGTCAGTACCAAAAAAGGATCATTCTTGCTTTATTATAGCATTTGACAAGATTTACAGGCTTTTTATATTCACAGGTATTTTCTGCCCTGCTAGTGACCACAGCTGCTGCACCGACCCATAGAGCATAGATAACTAGGTGTCCTTTGGTTCAAGCTTTCCCTCTAACACCCACTTTTAACTATGTTTGAGTACAACGTGGCAGACTGCACTGCTCACCACTTCTCAGCTTTCAGGTAGTATCTGCTGCCATGGCAAAAAGCTCTCCATCTCACTCATGCAGGTCTGGGATTTACTTACCTCTTCCAGTGTTGAGTTACATTTCAAAAAGCATTGATCTGGCCAAGTGAAAAGGAGGAAGCAGTTCAAGTTCTGGCAGTCACTGTAACATTTCTCTTAAACCCTAGTGGAGTACCTCACAGCGTAGTGTAGGACAGCAGTTTTGGTGACCTTGTTTTACCTCCTGGAGTACTGGTGCATCCTTTTTCTCTTTCTTTTAGTTCTAATAACTGCTTTTTGGGGGGAGGAAAACATGATTATTAGGACTTTTTTTTTTCTTTTATTTTTTAAATGACAGCAGTGCTGGGTTTTAAGGAGCCCTTGTCTTCACTTCTTTTTTTTTTTTAACCGTTTAAGATGGGCAAGGTAATGTCAACAGACCATTTGCATGGTAAAGCTTTACATTGGATGTTCACACCTTATGATACCTTTCACTTATTTGTTAGTGTGTCTCTGCCCTAACTGTGGAAACACTTCAGTGATTCAGCATCACACTTCAAAAATTATGCTCTACTCCAACAGGATTTGAGGTATTGAGATTTTTCATGTAACATAGCAATTGTAGAGTAAGCATTTTTCTTTCAAGGGAGAAGAATAATGGGTTTTATTTGTTTGGTCTTTGCTTTAATGAAAAACTTCCAGTTGTCACATCACAGTCCATGGTAGTATGTTGGTACTATAATCAAGGGCCCAGCAAAATATTACTATTAAAGTAACTTTTCAGGCTTAGAGATTCTGGTTTGTTTGTTTTTGTGGGTTGTGTGTGTGTTTGTGTTTTTAACAAGTTCCATTTTATACGAGAAAGGAGAAATGCCTATACTGAATTACACATGAGGAAATAGCATTAGTGCAAAAGGAGAATAAAGACATAAAAAAAGAAAGCCGAATTTATCAAGTGATCTCTTAACGAGCAAATTTGATAAAAAGCAATCTTAAAATTCACAAAGCAGAAAATGTAGGAAAGAATCTTGAGAAACTGTGAAACTGAAAGACTGGGAGAGGCAACACTAAAAGAAGGTAATTTACATTGCAGCTTGAAAGTAAAATAATCCATTGCAAGGTGTAGCCTTCAATTTTGTGCATTACTTGAACCCAGTGAGGATAAATTTAGGATTTGCATTTCTAGTAGAAGCTCCCCAAATT
This sequence comes from Lagopus leucura, assembly GCF_019238085.1. Taxonomy (NCBI): domain Eukaryota; kingdom Metazoa; phylum Chordata; class Aves; order Galliformes; family Phasianidae; genus Lagopus; species Lagopus leucura. The sequence continues at coordinate 62,205,834 of NW_024962262.1, forward strand.
TTAGACTTTTTTGCTGTTGCCCTTGTTATCCAGTAAGAAGTTTTTCTTCATTAGGGAAATTTTTAATAAGATCTGTAGCTAAAAACCATTGCATGACCGTAAGCAGAAGTCTTACATGGGCATTGGTCATCTTCCAAAGAATTTTGGACTTGCAGTAGCTTGAGAGTAGCTCATTTTTTATCTCATTCTGGATGTGAAAAGGGAGAAGGAAAAAAGTTTCTGGAAAAGTTTGTGGTACAGAAGATTTTATCATCTTCTAAACATAAAATATGATTTGGGAGGAAATCTCACTTCCATGCAGATATCAGCAGTTTTACAGATGGAGTACATCCTTGGAAAAATTCTTGAGCAATTGCAAGCTGATGTTTTCACAGTGTCTCAAGCAGGCCAATATTCCTGTTGAATAGTACATTTTGAAGGCCATTATTATGATAAACCATGTTCTTAGCATAATTCAGATTGGTGTATATACTTGGTTTTAAAAAGAGAATTCTGCAGCAGAGCGCAAACTACAGGCAACACTGAAGAAAAAAAGATACTGTTGAATATACATTATAGTAATCTTTAATTCAAGACTTTCCAACACAATGCAATGCTTTGCATCACCCATTTGAGCTAACTAGGGGAGGCCCCAGGAGTTCCTAAAGGTCAAACGAACTTAATTATAAAGAAAGACTCGGTAGTGCAATATGTCCCAATTACAAAGATAATATGAATCACCACAGTGGCAGGACTTATATATAGTAAGAAGTCACTCTTATCTTTTCAGCTGATATGCATTGCCTTTAAAAAAAGGTGAGTGATGAGTTAGGAAATGAGCCATTGTAGACAACAGCAGTAAGCTCAGGAATTTATGGGAGTATGCATGAAGGTTTTACTCTCTGTAGAGGAAATCCATCTGATGCTTTGCTTTACGTTTGAATGCTAAGAGGAGAAATGAGTGAAGAGAAAATTCTTCATCTTTCCATGGGTAGGATATTCTGTGCAGAAATGCATAAGGGATCCATCATCAGATATGCCTCACAAAGCGGTATGTATATGGTAGTATTCAAGCTAAAATTTGTCCCTCATACTACATGGTGCAACAGTGAGGTCCTTCTAGAGTTGAGATTTCAATATTTGTAAAATATGAACCACTCGGAAAGCTGAAGAGTCACAGTCCAGAGTGACAAAGAATTTTCCTTCTTTACTGGCAGTGATCGTATGCTTCACTAAGATTTGTTTGAACACAGGAGAGGCGCTCAGAAGACAACAGTAGCAGTCCAACCCTCCGCTTGAGTGTATAGGCACTGCATGAGCAAGGGCTTTGCTGTTCTCTTTTTGTCTAAGCAAAGCTAAGCAGTCGTTCCTTCCATACCAATTGTTACTAGTGGAGAAACCCCACTGCAAAGATAATGCTGTTCATCTTCACTGACCGAGGTCTGCAGTTCAAGTATTTGTGTATGAATTTATCAGCCTGGGTAGCGAAGAGAAATAAGCAGATCCAGGGCATGGGTTATGTAATCTCATTTATGCTTGGCTGATATGGGTCACATGTAAGAAATGCTTATTCTGTCCTGTATTGGTTATAAAGGAGACCCACAGTGACTGATTCTAGACCTCTAGAAAACAGTTTTGCTCAAAAGATTTTACTAGGGGCATAATTCATGAGTTCACTATGTTAGATGCCAGATGTGGGAAACTGTTACATACAGCACTCCAGTTGGCTCAAAGAGTGAAAAATAACATCAAAATAGTTTCCATTATCCTTCTACAGTTACAACCTCTGTTGTCTACACCAAGGTGAGAAGAACGTGTTCTTCTGAAATAAACCACTTCTGCATCCCAGAATAATCTATTTTTAAATGATACGTAGTTAATCGTAAAGGCTCAAGGGAAGGCATCCAGTCATAGCTGTTAACCGGGAGGAGACAGAATACCTTAACTCCTACCACTCCTGTGGAAAAGTCTGTCACAAGGTCTGCAAGCCAGCCTTTAAAAAATCAGTCTCAGAATAGAGTTCTGGCTTCTGTCACAGAAGAAAACTGTTGTTTTGTGGTTATTTGGTTGGAAGCATAGGGTATAATTCTTCTAAGCCCATATTTTTCAAAGGGACAAGCCTAGAGACTGAATTTCATGTATGGGGTCGTCTGGAAATTAATTTAAAATCATGAAGGTGAAAAGCCATTATATATTAATAGCTGTTCTTTACCCGCAAAAGATTTTAGCAGTTAAAAGCCAAATCCATCAACCTCTGCTTTCTCATATTCAGTAAATACAGGGATTTTGATAACTAGAGGAACTCGTCCCAAGGAGGAGTTTAATATTCTACAGATCATAGCACATAATCTTTCTTCTTTCTGCTTGAATGTCAAGCATGAAAAGGGGAAAAAATACATTTACAAAGTTGATTTAAGAAAGTCATTTAAAACATATTTCTTTATAACAGTGCAGCTTCAGATAATCCATTATTTTATTTGTAGACTCCCTCTGAGATGTGGAAGACAAAAGGCAGGCATGGATTTGTAAGTGTATCAAGTTAGTATACAAGGATCAAAGGCTATCTCTGCATGAGGGACTTTGCACATTCTCTTCCAGATCAGCTGCAACATCAAGGACAGGAAAATCTGTAAAGCATTTTGTTTGCTATGTGTTCAATCTCCTGTCATCTGCTAATGCAGTCTTTGTCAGAAAGTGCTTAATGTTGTGGTACCCAAGTAACCTGTTTCCCTGTTTCACTTGCATTGTTCTGATGAATACGTATCTCCTGTATTCTCTGCTCAAAATTGCTGACTTTTCACAAATTGGAGATGATCAGTAGATATGCTTCCCTAGGGAAGAAAGAAAAAAACATATTGACATCCTAGTAGTGGGGATGGTTGCATCAATGGAACAGAGTGTATTGTTGCGTCCTTGATGTATTATGGGCAGCTGAGCATGTGATCTCTCACTATTTCAGAGCCACAGGTCATATGCAGCCACTGAAGGGCAGGATAGAAGATACAAATCGTATGGGTGGGTGGGGGTCTTCAAAGAGTAAGACTGTGCTGACCCCTGAGTCAGAATAGCTGCAGGTGTGTGTTTTGTCAAGTTCTGTAATGTCTCGTGGAGAAATTGGCAGGATTCAGGATAAGTGTACAGGGAGAAATGGGAAAAGAGAAAGTATTTTAAAAGAAATCAGAAAACTTTACTGTTCATTTCCTTTGGCATGCCCAGTGCATTAGAAGAACTAATTTGTTGATGTTACTGTATGCTGTTCGGAAAGGAACGATGTTCTACAGCACTGAGCCTCAGTGATCCATTTTCTTCCCAACTGCTTTTGCCCATTGTTTCAAGGTAAAGTTAGCAGGGAGTAGCTGGTCACCTTTGCTTTGTGAAACGCTGGCTTTTTTGGAATGTTTTCTCAAGGTGCTTTCCCAAAGGAGTCATTAGCTTCCACCAGGAGTGGAGAGTTATTACCTGTTGACTTTACTTGCGCACTTTGTGAAGAATGACAAATTACTTCTTGGCTTCTTTCTCCTTAAGTCTAATTATAGTAGAAGCAACAGCTCCTTTTGTTCCTTCAGCTGATTTCATTCCTGTGTTGATGATGTAGTCAGCACATTACCAAAAGAACTCCCATGCAGTTAGGATGGAAGACCAGGAGCGGGGAGAGGAACTACTGAGTATTTCAAATGCTGTCATTCTCTTTCTCATGATGTGGGAACAGATACTCCTCTTCCACTTTGATAAAATGGTTCTTACATGTTGTTTATGCTGTAACATATGGAGTTTGCAAATCAACATCTGTAAACCTGGTTGGGGGAGGGAGGGGTGGGAGGGGTAGGGGGAAGGGGAAGAAAGTGGATATTCCTCGTGCTGGATACTCATGGCAATACCCATCAGGTAGCACCAACAGCTTTTGAAGGCCCCATCCAGCCTGGCCTTGAACACCTCCAGGGATGGGACACCACAACCTATCTGGGCAGCTGTTCCAGAGCCTCACCACCCTCCAGTAAATGATTTTCTCCTAATGTGTAATCTGACTCTCCTCTCTTTGAGTTTAAAACCATTCCCCTTTGCCCTGTCACTATGTGCCTGTATATACCTATGGCTGTGGATTCAGAACAAGCAAGTACTGGAATATTTTGATATTGTTCTTGAAGATGATGTAAGTCACCTTTGCGCATAGTCTGAAATAACCCTGTGTTGGGCAGCCATTCCAGAAATTGATCTAAGAGGCTAAATTATTGTTTTGTTTTGTTTTCAATTATCTGTATCACTAAGAATCATACATCTATCTTGCCCCTTATGTCAAACAAGCATTTAATTTAAGATGGACAGAAGATTAAATATTTGGAGTCTATAACTTCTTTTTGGGTCTCTTCTGACTCGGGATGTTCTGTGTTTTTAATTTTGGAGTATAGTATGCTACACTTCTGGATAGACGTGCTACCTTTCTGGAGATACACTCCATTTTCATCTTGCCTCTTTTTTGGTGCTTTGGGAATCTGTGTTGCTTCTAAATCTATAAAATAGTGTGTGGGAAGTGGGTGAGGCTGAGTGAGATTGAAATGACTGTTAGATCTCTAACATTTGAAATTGTCACAGAAGCTCAGATTTAAAACATATTGTTATAATGTTGACATATAGCTAACAATCTACAGCTTAACTTGGGGATTTATCTAGATTCTATCAAATATTTGAACAAAAAGTCATGAATGAGTGGTGCCACATGTTGATTAAATACAGATGTACCTGTTAGTATTTCAAGCTTTTTTGGATGAAATGCCTCATGTGGTGGTTGTTCAGTGACCAAGGGTGTGGGCTTTGTGGTTCTGTCGTAAGCAAAATAAAGCAACAGTATTTAATTCTAACCTCATGCTTCATCCAAAATTAGACCACAGAGAGCATTTTCGTTTTGTTTGTTGTTGACGTTCTGTGCAGCAGCAGATGCTTTAGTCTGATGTCATCTTCCCTGTTTTAGTGACTATTTTTGATAGAGCAATTTGCTCTCAGGTGTCTTGTTTTACTTACGTGTTTGCTGTCCTTATGCCTGACATTGTGGGAAAGTCATTTCCTCAATTCGGCTATGGTAAAGATTTGAGGAAGTAAATGGCACTTGAATTCCAATTCTTCCTACACCAGATCATTATTCTCCAGAAAAAGCTTGTCTACCAGTCATCTCCTGCTTGATTTTAAATGCTTTTAAAATTTTCCTCTCATGCAGATGCTAATTAGTGACTGACTGAATGAATGCAGTCTGGTAAGGTGCTATTCCATTTATAAGTTGCTTTCAGTCTTGCTAATCAGAATTGGTTTCAGTAGCTTTTGGAAGAAAATTTCTCTCCCAGAGAAGAGTGTTCAGCACTCAAGGCTAAAATCCATGAAGTTAAGGTATGGCAAGTATGACAGTTGTGAGAGATTAGACAACATTTCTCTTTGTGGTTTTTTTTTGGGTTGGGAAGTAATGAGATCTATGTATTTTTAGTTCTGTGAATAACATGGGAGCTTGTTCAGCTTTTGAAAGCATATATTTTTTGCATAACGCAGGCGTTTATACCAACTTATCAGTAATCTGGAATTATTTGACTGCAGTTAAATATGCATATTTAACATGTACAGGAGCTCATGAAAAATCCATTTAAATATGAAATACAATTTAAACACCTCATAAAAAGCAGTCAAACCTACAAAGTTGAGTTACAATGGGTTATTATAATCTGGCTAGCACAGTACCCGATTGCACCTTTTTATTAGAGATCAGACCTTTCTGTTTGAATTTTCTGGCTTTTGTGCTTTTAAGCAATAACTTGGATGTTTAAAATGTTTTTACTAGGGAAACTCCTTTCCACTATTCCCCCCACCCCCACTCTTTTTTTTTTTTTTTAATACTGCTGGACTTCAAACTGTTTTTGAATATTTTAAGAGTTTTATGTGATAAAGGATTAATTGCTTTGGTAAGCAGGCTGTGTTCCAGTTGTTGATAGGTTTGCTTACATCTCTTTTCAGTGTTTTTGTGAACAACTGATCAAATTAGCTTCATCATTCTTGGATTGTGGTGATTTTAAATTGAAATGGAATATATTAAAGCAGCCAACCACGCTGATTATATTGCAAGCCTCATTTAATTTCATACATTCACACATTACAGTGGAAAGCAGGAATTTTTTTAAATGTGTGATTGTGACTGTACCTTCGGTGACTCCAAAGGTCATCTGTAATCGGTGCGTAATTTATTAGTGTTAGATATCTGATTTCTGAAAGTTTGTTCCACAGTGCTCCATGTACATTAAGAGCAGAGAGCAAAGCAGTGCGATTGCTGTAATTCTTCTGACATGCTGTTCTTCCTACCATCCAAGTCCTTACTGGTCTAGGAGCCTCTGCTTTGAAACCTTGGCACAGAACTGGGCAGTTGTTATCCGCAGATCCCAGGGTTGTCTGTTCTGGAGCACTGGGGGATAAATTAGGCATTGCAGAGGTGGCAGTATGTTCTTAGAAAGGTGTTGACGCAGCGTGCTGCGGTTCCTTCTTCTGGGTGATCAGATGACTGCGTTTTCCTGCTGTGTTCATAACAATAAAATACATTTCTGAATGTTTTTCTTTGTGTTTTATTAGCTGGCACTTCTTTATAAACCATGGCAGTCTCGAGTAACATCTTGGAGGTGACAGGCAACAGAACTGCAGACTAAATTTTTAAACAGACTCTCCATATCCATCTCCTATGCATTATCTTGCAAAATAAATTTGTTACTCTGTTGCACTTGCTCAGAAGTGAATGTCCTGAAAGACAGCATTTTGAATATTTGCTGTTGGCCAAGTGGTATAAGTCTAACTTCACATTTCAAAGCAGATTTTTCAGATTTGCATCTTGCTCGTTGCAGAAGAGTAGGAATTACACAGCAGATTTCAAGAGGAATTATTGTATCATTTCAGAAAAATGCTGCGTAAGTTTTTAATGTAATTTATGCTCAGCAAAATGTCTACTTATTCAGACGAACGGAAAATATTTTAAAATGCTGTCTAGCGCTGTTCTGTGCTGGACTGTTTCCTTTTTTATGGAAGTCCATTGGGAAAGGAAAAGGTACAAGTTACTTCAGCTAATATAGGGAAAAGGCAAGACTACTTAATGGCACTGTGCAGGATTAGGGCAGTGGCTTAGTTCACTGTGTTACCTATACAGAAGTAGTTCCCACAAGTTTGATGGGCATGTCCAGTTTTCTAAATAACTTCAGTGTCTCCAGTAGGCTTAGTAGTTGACATATCAGTTGTTTCCATGCATCTGATGGCTTAGACTTTTATTTTTGCCACTTAGACTTCAGTTCTAGTTGCACTCAAAATTCTTGGTCGGTTATTTTGTGTAAATCCAGAGTAAGTTCCATCAATAACAAGCATGACGCCTAGATGCTGTCTGCTGGATGGCTTCTTCAGAATCTCTTTTGTTGTTGTTGTTCTTTTAAAGACTGATTTGTGAAGAATCGTCATGGTCAAGAAGAAAGTAAAGCTGGCAGATCATTGATGTTGTTCCTGCTCAAAAAGCATTTACTCATTTAAAAATATATGCCAGGGACAAAATTTACTGTCATTAATTACCCATAGAAGGAGAGACTCATGAGTAATGCATGTGCTAGGTTAAGAGTTTGTGCTCCAGCTTGTGTTCCCCAGATGAGCTAATAAACTTCAGGAGCACAATGAATAGTCCGTAGAGCACTAGCCAATGTAGGAATGCAAGTTAATTCTTGGAGTAAAGCTTTCTTAACCCAGTTCTCTTTCAAATAGGTACAAAATGCAATGAGGGAGGTGTTCTCAGGAGAGAAGAGTTCAGTCCATTTTAAACAACTTTACTGAATACCTTGAACACAATTGCTTGGCCAAAAAGCCTGCCGCACTGTTGTTTGTCTTCTCAAGACACATCTCTCTGTCCAGCTCCTTTCTGACCTTTAGCTGTACGTTTGTGACTTGGCTATCTGAAAATAGTTTTGAATGTAGGAATTTTACTGGTGTAATGACTGAAATGTAGCTTAAGTACAGTGTCTGAGAATCCCAGGATACTTAAATGCAGGATACTTAAAATTGCTAGAGGCTTAACGTACAGATTAGGAAGCAATCAGTGCTGTAATATTTACTACAGTCTAATCAACTGTGTTAGCCATGGTTCCAGCACCACTTCAGAAGCTTTTGCCTTGGTCCAAAACATTCATGCTTTTTCCTGGATTTGGTGGATCTGTAGTTTTCTTTTATCACTTTAGTATTTCTTCTGTTCAAATGAAATTCAACAATAGTAGTTTTTTGCTAGGATGAAGTTCTAATTGTTATCTTCACATAAAGTTCGTTATTAGACATAAAACCATTATTTTCTTCAGTGTCAGAAGCCAGAACATTTACAAAAAAAAAACATTTTGGTCTGTTGTCTACAAGGCAATAGATTTGTCTGATGGATGAGGCTAGTAAGTTCATTTTCCTGTTCAGTTCCTCCCATCTAAACTGTGGAGTGCATCATCACCTGGACCTGTGATTGTGTGGTGGATTACGTGTTCTAAAAACCATTACAGCTGTGAATAGTACCTGGTATCATCAAAAGACCTCCACAGTTTCTGTCTCTTACAAAGAAAAAAAAAAGGCATATTTGTGTTAGTGTAGACAATTTCAGTGGACTCAACATGCTTATATCTTAGAAGCCTCAGAACAAAACAGAGCTGAAAGTGTTACTTTCCATTATCTCTAGCAAATTATTTGAATAAACCCTTAACGTCCATCTTTCTTAACGCTGACTTTTCCCGTCCTTCTGCCACTGTTCAGAATATGTGCCTTTAATGCATCTTGCCTGTTTCATTGTCTATGAAAGTGTTTCTTACTGAAGATGTACAGTAAAAGGTAAGGTGTTGAAAACTTCTCACATTGGGAATATTTCTTTTAAGTTTTTTTCCCTTGTTTTCCTGCCATTCCTACTCGTTGTTTTAGTTTAGGCAGCTGCAGTGTGACTGTGTCCTCTTAAATGCTGCCTCTATAGCAGATTGTAAAGAAGGCTACAACTATGATGGGCAGGCATGCAGCAGGGCTGAATGCCCCAAGCCTATAGCTGGAGGTATTCAGCTCCTGGCTATGCTCAGCTTTGGAGTGCTTCAACTTCCTGAGGTAGCCACCCGTATTTTGCTCACTACTTTAAAGAGTGCTAAACGCTCAAATATCTTCAAGTTGTTGCACATTCTGAAAGCCATGGATTCAAAACCTTGTTGGAAACGTCAGTGGCAGCAAAAATTCACCCAGAGTCATTCTACATAGAGAAACTGCCTTTGTTTCTGAAAGCTGCAAAACTTCCTGAGTTGTTCAAAGCTGGACTTGGAAGTCAGGGCTGTGTTGCTGCATGACAGCTTATTTGTCCAAGGTATCTGAATTAGAGGTTAGATGAACATTTAATCAGTCCAAATGGGAGGATTTTTATTTGGCTAGTGTATGTGTACTCTGTCATGAAATGTTCCCATGCTACGAAGAGTAAAACATTTAATAAAAGAAAGAAGGAAAGTACCTCACTGGAAGCTTTAGAACATTTTCACAATTACATTTGCCTTGATATCCTTGTTTACTGGGGGATTGACTCCCAGTTGTCACCCAGAGTTCCTTAGCTGTTTGAAACTGTGGGGTTCCCGTCTCTTAGGGGCAGGAGATGTGGCTTTCCTGGCAGCGTTGTGTAATCAGCGGGACGACATGCAGCGTGTGTTCTTCCATTTCCAGAAGCCAAGTTGTGGCAGTGCTGCAGCTCCATATTAAACTCTCGTTTCCAGGAAGCTACAGCTGAGAGTTGTCTTGCCAGCCCCATGCTAGTGATGAAAGCAATAGCTCGCAGGGCATGTCAAACCCACTTCTTAATTCCTGCGGAGCGTGTGGTTGCCTGATTCATTAATACATGGTGGGCAGTTACTTCGCTTTCTAATCTTAATTTTTATTTAATCAGTGGCACTAGGAATTTGACTAGGTTACTGTGACTATTTAAAATGTGCCTGAAGGTAGTTTATCTCTTGTAGAGAGGCGAGCCAGGTAGTTGGAGCAGGAAGGATCAGTAAAGAAGGTGTGCATTTTTCCCTCACTCGCTCCCTTCTTCCCTCCAAGAGAGTTGATCTTACCATCACTGTGCTCTTTGAATGGCCAGTATTCTGGCTGCAGGAGATCTTTAGTGTTCTCTTTAGAGTTTTTAATTGTTTTCTTTTTAATGAATGTTGAAGCAACAAGTTGGCATCCAGTTCCTAGTCTGTGTAGATGCTGTGCAGTATGAAGGAAGATGGAGCAGCAGGCTCTTACACCTTTATTTTAAGCTTTCTAGTTCAGCTTTTAAGGAAATTAGACAATTCTGTTCGTCTTTGTCTGGGTTCTGCACATCACATTTGAAATGCGTATGTAGATCTTTATCACATGCTAGATATCTGTCTTCGCTGTTACAAATAAAATTGAATTTAGGCATTTCAGCAAAATTAAGGAGAGGAATAGCTGATCTAACTACAGAAATAGGTTCTTGATCCTTTGTTGCAGTCTTTCCTCCTTCTTCGAGAATAAAGAAGTAGGAATTGCAGCTTACCCTCAAAGACCTCTGGGCTTTTGATGAGACTGAACACTGCGCAAATGTAAATTGTTTTCAAACTGTTAAAAGTGCCTTGCTGAGAATGGCTTATAGTAAACTCTGACTTGAGCACCTTCAGCAGTTATTGTGGTGGCAGTGTTTTATGCCATAGAAAATACAGTTGCCAGCAGAGGCATCTCTGAAACAAAAATTGAAAGTGTAGTGTACTGGTTTACCTCTACTTTCAGAAGGCTGGGTTCACATCATTAGTTATTATTTGTATGATGCTGCTATCTAGAGGTCTGATGCACCATAAAAAAGGCAATTTTGAAGACCACTTCTGCCTATAGAATTTACAGTGCAAGACAAGCAATAGGTCAGAAAAGGAGATGTCATCAGACCTGTTCCGCAGACAAAAACTGAAGTCTGAATGAATTTAGCAGCTGGTCCAATATAATGTAAGAAAGTGATGGCAAAGCTGGACACAGCACCTAGACCTTTTGAATTAAAGTTCGCTGCTTTTACAACATCAGTTGTAAAAGTAGCCCGAATATTCTGTCGTTTTTATTTTATGCTTCTCTAAGGATGCAGATAAAGCAGCAAACTGATAGCGTATTCCAAAAAAACAGATATCCCTGTTTTGTGAGTGCCTGCAGTGGAGAAACTCATACTGAGCTTTAATAAGTCCAAAAAACTGGATGCTTTTCATCTTGCAAGCAGGTGGCTTCTTTATTCTAGTTTGTTCCATGGGCTTTGTCCATTCTTCGATTTGACTTTGGTTTGGGTTTTTGATATTGTGGGGGTATTCTATTTACTTGCTTTTCTGGCTTTAAACTTTCTCCCTCTTGAAGTTGATTTTCAACCAATGCATCTCTGAACCGTTTCTTAAAAGGAAAATATTTCCCAGTATTTTCATCTTTGTGGATATTTGCCCAGTCAGAAGTGGTACAAAGTTTTGTCTCATTTTGAACAGATGTGCATAATGCATATTGTTCTGTTTCCCATCCAGAATGGCCAGATCCCATGACTGCTGTAATGTACAGGGATAGGTACCTGGAATTGGTGCAGTGACACTTTCATACACCATACACTACATGATGTTTTAATGTAGAATACTGAAACCCCAAAACAAAAAAACATAGAACCATGACATCTACAGAGAGCAATTTCCATTCCATGTAATCTGGCTTTGCCTCTGGTTAAGTTAAGAAAGAACAGTTCCAGGCTTACCAGGTAGTTCATCTCTTACTGCTGTCTCATCTTTAAAGCATGATTAGCAATTGGCCAAAATGAAACATAGGCTCATGATTGTAAAACAGTCACTGAGATGCTGAAAAAGCCAGTAAACATGTTCTGCTTTTATGAAATAATTCAGTGAAAAATAGGAAAAAGAGGATGCAAGGCCAGTTACATATCATGGGAAAATGAATGTCTTCTGTCTCTGCAATAATAATCGTTTCCTCCTTCCCTGTTTCTCCTAAGCAAATATACTCGGGGTACTCTTCAGTGATAGTATATATGAAAGGATATCCTCCAAAAAGAGATTGGCAGGTTTAATTTGTTTGATGTGTGCAATCACAGTCCATGTTGAATTCAAAATGCTTGTCCAATCAAGGATTCAATATAGAAAAGAGGCAGTAACAAGCATGCAGTACGCTGTAATAAAGAAATCTGTTGATTGAAAACAGTTTGTATATTTTGGAAATGATAGGGAATGTAATTGGTAAGAAAGAAAAGGATAGGGCTTCATAAATAATAGGAAATAGAGCATAGTTTTACCCCTGATAATGCTAACTCAATTTAACAGTATCCTGGTGCTGAATTTTCCTTTTCTGTAAAATAGGTCTGGTAGATCTTCCAGTAGTCTAAATTTCATGATTAATGGAAGGAGCTCTTTATTTTGATGGCACTGAATTTAATGTGTTGAATTTCAGCTGCAATGACCTCCCCCCTGTCTCTCATCTATTCTTTCCTCTGTGCCCTAACCCTTGAAAGTATATCAAGAAGAGGAGGATTGGGCAGGCAAGCTTCTTGGTCAGGTATGACTTTAAAAAAAGAGTTACCCTAGTGCTTTTATGAACTTTGAAGGGCCATTTTGTTGGCAGAATTAGATGAAAAGAGCTTGTTGTGTCAAGCTAACTTCAGTATATATTATAAACTTTAACAGTTTTCAGCCTAATTGTAATTGAAGCCAAGGACAAACTCAACAACTGTCTCGTTCTGCACCACACCTTCCGTAGGCTGGCTGGCTGGCTGGCTTCCTTCCTCTCTTTCTCTCTCTCTCTCCTTTCCTTTCCTTTCCTTTCCTTTCCTTTCCTTTCCTTTCCTTTCCTTTCCTTTCCTTTCCTTTCCTTTCCTTTCCTTTCCTTTCCTTTCC
>NW_024962262.1:62218820-62223820 GCF_019238085.1 Lagopus leucura
TCCCTTTCCCTTTCCCTTTCCCTTTCCCTTTCCCTTTCCCTTTCCCTTTCCCTTTCCCTTTCCCTTTCCCTTTCCCTTCAGTTCACTCACAAGAACTCTTCCATTTATGGAGCAGTAAGTACATGAATAGACTTCTAGCACATGGTTCATATCTATGCAGTATTAGATACCTTTTCTGTACTTAAATTTCTGAAAATCAGGCTGGTAATTCTTTCTTACCTTTTGTGCGAGTGTGCAAGTATGTGTAAGCTTATATTAGAGTATTAGTAAAATAAACCAAGTCTTAAATGGACACGGAGCTGCAGCTGTTTATGCAGTAATTGTTATGGTACTTTAAAACTCTCATAATCTAGGAGCAGGAAGTACTTGAAAGTCAAAAGCTAGGAAATAATACAGCTAACAATCCAATTTGATATGGAAAAGATTAATTTATTGTCTTCTCAGTGATTTTATTTCATCTTTTTGTGTTGAATTAATACACTCCTTACTGTGTTATATGAGGTTTTCCAGAACTTAGAGATAAAAGTATCTCTGAGTGGTCGTAGCAGTTGTGTGAAATGCAGTATGTCAGACTGAATTTTTGTTCAAGCATTCTCATTTGATGATCATAAATATTATGACATTTTGAAGAAGAGCTCTTAAGACTTCAAAAAAATAAATCTTTATATGCAAAATGTGAAAATCTCCCTATTAGTTGGAGCAGTTGGGCTTTGTTAAACTGGGAGCTGGGGCTGAGGAACTCACACCTGCAGGCAGCGCTGGCCAGGAGATGCTGGGGATGTGGGGAGTGGAGGCAGCTCCAGCAGGATCTAGTGCTGACTGCTGGAAAGTAAGCTTGCAGAAATCTATTCCTTATCAAAGACCTATGAGGATGCTGTGATGTCCATAACAAATCTAGAATAATGTGTCAGTTTTGAGGCCTTGAAACTTACTGTGCTTATAGGTTTGATGCTCCCCAGAACTGAACCGTGAAAGTGTGCAACCACACACACTGTAGGTTTTATTCTGTCTCAAGAACTTCAAGCTCAATCTCGGCACCTCTTCCAATGCTTGTTCCGAAAAAAACCTGAGTTCAGAATAAAGATGGTTTCTACATAAACCTGAAGTTTAGAAATGATAATAAATGTGTTTTGCAGTGAGTGACGAACAAAACACAAGGTTTTTGCTCACAACTTTGATCAGTCATCAGTACAGCTGCAGTGTTGCTGCTGGTTTTGAAAGGGCTTTGGCTGAAGAAGCTGCTTTGAGGATTTTGTTGAAACCCCATAGAGGGTGGGAATTTCTGAAGCATAGTTGTGCTCTTACAGTCAGAAAGCATGATTTAAAATCCGCATGGATGGAGTGAGGCTAAACGTTTCGTACCATAGCCTGCTGCCAGCTATGGCATGTCATATTTCTAGACAGTATGTTAAATTATATGAAAAAGAATCAGTAGTATGCCCAGTAAAACAGCTGTTTCCATTGTCCTCGCTCTTTCTTCATACCTCTTTTAAGAGACAAATTCTTCCTCTGTGTGTTTCGGTGTTAAGAGTTTCCACCCTCAGATGATGGACAACAAGTTAACAACAGAAAAAATGGTGCTGACAGTTCTTGAAAGTGAAATACAGCTCACTATAACCTCAAGTTTCTCTCTAAACTTTGACCCAACAACAGAAAACTTTAAAAAGGAGGGGCTCTGTGTTGTCAAGCACAGAATTACACAGGGAAAAAATTAATCTAAATAGTAAGGTAGAAGTCTGGGTTCTCTCACATGATATTTAGCAGCAGTGGTAAGAAGAGGGATGTTTCTCTCTTTGTGTAATGTGCAGTAGTTACAATAAACACAAGATTTCCAAATCTCAGAGGACTCTCTTGACAGTTGCTTGATAACAGCTTTTTTCACTCCATAGTTTTGACAGTTTGTATGTGTTGCCATATCTAGTGTAAACTAAAACATCACTGTCATTCTGTTTTTCTTTCTTGTGTGGCTTCCTTTTCTTTATTATTTTTTTTTCCTGTCTTCAGGATAATGAAAAACACGGGCTTTTAATTTGTAGCCTCGAGTAAAGCAAGTTGTGTGCGGAGAGTGGCATGTGTTTGAGTTCTGAAATGCTCAAATTGAATAGCTTTCATATTTTTTTTCAATACTGTTTCTTGAAAAGTGACTGTGCTGTGTCCTAGATCAGACCTGGTCTGTCAGTCAGCGGATGTGCCGTGCCTGGCTGGGTCACAGGAAAGCACTACTGTGCTCAGAGCACTGCTTTCATTCTTCACTCATGCAGAGGTCCAGAGAACCACAGCACGTGCAGCGTGACCACCTCTGCCTGCCCTGCTGCACCCTCACTGTCCCTCCCTCATGCTTCTGGACTGTGGGTACCACTGCATCATCAGGGAACGCTCTAGAGGGGGGAATGTTGGAGGTGGAGGGTCCTTGCAGCAGCTGGCCCTAGTTCAGCCTGATGGATGGGATGTCCTTGGGTAAAAGAGGACCGACTTAACCTTTGGGTTGGCTTTTTTATAGATCTTGGTAAGGTTATTTTGTCATCAAACCAAATTTGCTTTTGCACAGCGAAGTGCCCGGTGTCGTCATCTGGCATGTTACAGACAAATTCCAATTACTTTTCTGCTTCAAGCTATTGTTAAACACTACGAGCGAGCTGACAGTAAAATTATAAATACAGGTGTTGTCACACTACACTATAATCAGAATTTTAATTTGAATTTTCATTTGTAAAGCCTTTTTTTAACATGAAAATAGGAATAGAATTAGTTTTATTGACAGTAAAAAGACATTTTGAAAGCTTCCTAAATCATTACCTGTATTTAGTAGTGGGGAAAAATTGTATATGTCCATACAAAAAGAAGAGTTTTATTATCACATATTTACTCATTATATTTGGTGGTAAATAAAACTCGGAAGATGTGTTTGACAAATGATTGACGTAACTCAGTACGTTTTCACTTCATCAGAACAATGGGCAGACATAAATATATATTTGCTTTTGTTTTGTTCTGCTATTACTAATGCAAGCCTGCGATGAAATCTCAAAGCAAATTAAGTAGAGCCTGTTGAGTCTACACGCAGCGCCGAACTTTTTATTTTGCAATTTTCTCTTCTTACAGGGATTCATCATCCTTCGCTTTCTCCCTGCTTCCCCCTCCTCTCTCTGCTCGCTGGTTGGAGTGGTTCCCCCTTCTCGAGACCCTTTTTTTTTTTTTCTTTTTTTTTTCCTCGAGGCATTTAGTGTCGTGTCTGCCAGATTTCAGTGATGAGCAGCGAATTGCTTTTAAAGTGGGCATTATGCCAGTTCAGCAGCACAATGGAAAACCAATCTTCCACCATTCTACTTTTGATGCTGTTATTGTAGCATTTTAGATAACTGCTGCCACAAAAAAAAAAGATGTGCTCAATTGCTACCAGTTAGTCAAGTTAAATCCAGAGTAGCATTAAAATTACTCTGAAAACTGTTTGTCAGAGGTCATGTGCTGTCTGTGGCTACAGCGCATAGGATAGATGTTCTCTTCTGTGTGAGGTTTTTTCTTTTTGCGTTATTATTACCGTGACTGACCAGCTCTCTAAATAGCCCTTCACTACCTGTTTACTTATTGTCTTCACCTCACTGCTGAAAATACGTGTCAAACAGAAATGTTGAAAAGTTTCTGTAAAGTGCTGGAAATAGCAGGGGAGTGAGTTGTTCAGGGTGCTACAGTTTGTACGGTGTGAAAGCAAGAAAAAAAAAAGGAAAAAAAAAAGGGGGGGGGGGGCGAGCAAGAACATAATTCTCTGGTTTCTGTAGCAAGATTACTGTTTTCATCTTTTTATCTTCACTTTTCAACCGCCGAGTTCACTTTTCTATTTTTTTTTTAATAGCACAAATGGAATTTATCCGCTTTCTCGCTCTCTTCCCCTTCAACTCCTCCTCTTCCTCTCTGTGCCGCCGGCTCTGCTTGTGAATGGAAGGGTCTGCGGCTGCTTGTGAATGGCAGGGTCTGGCACTGCGGCCGTGGGGCTGGGGCAGGTGGGGAGGGGAGCTGCAGCACCGGGTGGCTTCTGAATCCCTTGTTTTCCGACAGAACACAAGCGGGAACAGTATTTATGGGTGGTGGGAATTAAAAGAGCGGGATGCTTTCCTTGCTTTATTCATGAATCACGTAATAGCCGTGCCGCCCGAGGACTTGTTTCACTTGCTTGTATCATGGCAGAGGTGCATGCGATGTCACGTTGCGTTCTGATTGTGCCGAACAGGGAATCAGCCTTCGGGTTGCACTCATGAGCCGCTCCTGCGGGACAACACCGAGCGGTGGCTCGGCCGTGAATTCCGTAGCCTTGCGCTTGGGCACCTAGATAACCCAATTTTCAGAGGGGTTACTGTTGGTAGCCTTTTCAGTCAGTCGGAGCTGTGGTGGCCGATGGCGAAAATAGGGTGAGAATTTAGGGAGGCAACACTGAGAAAGTGTTCCCCACCCCGCCGGGCAGAAGGGGAACCTGTATGGGAAAGCACGTGGAGGAGAGGCGCACAGTGCTTTGGAGACCTCCGATAGGTGGCACTGTGGAAGTGCGCAGTTGTGGCCGTGAGAATTTGGTAGTCTTCTCCCTAAGGATGAGCGCTATGGTACTTGTTTGGTTATAATCCAGCCACTGGGGTTTTGCTGCCTTCACTGTAGGGATGTTGTGGCCTTCACATTTTTTTACATTTAGCGCAGAGTTGTTCAGGGATGAGTCTCATTTTGCACAACCTAAATAACAGCAAGAAGTAAAAGATGAGTGCTAGAAGTGCTCTCAAAACAAAATGGGGATATAACTATGAGAAACTCTTTGTACATAAGGCAGTCAGACCTGAATTTAAGTGATTGCGTTTTTTACTTCTGGTTTGCATTTTTCCCTTTTAAAACTAGAATTCCAGGCTCATGAGCTTTAATGTACAAGATGCCTTGTTCCTCCATCACGTGCCGACAGATCGGTCTGCTTACCTTGCATAGCACTGCTGTGTGCCAGTACATTGATGTCTCTACAGAGAGGC
>NW_024962262.1:62228820-62325788 GCF_019238085.1 Lagopus leucura
ATTTAGGCCAGCAGACTGGCATCGGTGACGGGCGTTTGAGGAGAGCACTGTCGAGATGGAAGAATTTAATTGCTTTATAGCCTAATTTAATTGTATTTAATCAGAAATAAAACAGCAAGTATGCTAGAGGCTCATACGTCTGTTCACTAAATTACTGTTGACTTTTTTCATTGACATTCCGCAAATGGCAAAGTTAAGGTTAACAGTATAAATAGGGGTGCTGAATAGTGTAAAAGGGGAACCCGTGCAATTAAAAAAATGGCTTACATAACCCGATATCATAATAGACAGAATATTTATTTAACTTGCAGTAAATTGACACACCTCTAGACAGAGACAATTATGACTGACTGTAAAACATCTGACAGAACCAATTATGACTGACTGTTGTTTGCTACCTTTGTGCAGAAATAAATGAAACACAGATATTTGGAACAGAGACTGCTGCCTGTGTGTCTGAGCTCGCTGTAATTAAAATACAATAACCAGTAGGCGATGTAAAAAATTTCAGCAGCTAATTCTGTGTGTTCTTTAACTCTTTAGCTAGAAGTGTTAGAGGGGGATGATGCTGCACAGAAATGATACTGTGCAGGTTTTTTTTTTTTTGTTCCTTCCCGGATCAGCCAACCTTTTTGGCACTGTGCTCATAGACACCTACGTTGTTTCTCATGCACTCGGTGCAAATGCACGCACATAAATACAGAGGAACGTGAATATATTTTTACTTCTGCTCTGAGGAGCAGGCTATCAACAGCATAATCAGGAGGGAGAGGGTTTAATGGTGTGACACAGTACGGTTGCCCAATCAGCAGGAGAAAAAAGAGGAGACTTTCACTGAGCTGCATCTTAGTGAATCTGAGAACAAAAGTTCTTCATCTTGTCTGTCAGGGTGCTCTGAGCCACCTTAACGGGAGCAAAGAGAAATGGCAGTGTGTGCAAAACAGGTGGCCAGCTAGAAGTAACCTCCAGATATTCCCATCCTTGCTTCCAGCATCACCATGGGTTGAATGGATTTCAGGCACCTTTCTAAAAAAGTTTTTGTTTTTTGTTTTTTGGTTTTTTTTTCAAATGATTAAAAAGAAAAATACACCATTTTAGGCAAGCAGGAGCTTGGATAGAGCGCTGAATTTGGCAGGGGTAGGCAGAAGTTGTGCTTTGTGCAAGGAGCAGAGCGGCAGTGGTGCTGGGTGATGTCAGCTGCCCGTTTGGTGATGTGACCTCTACGTGGTTGGTAATTTATTGCTGACCGTAAGGAATGTAGTGCCTGCCTTCTATCACACGTAGTCAGAAGCACATCTTTAAACAAACAAACAAAAGCCAATTCAGATAAATTCATTTTTCATGCCTGTGTTTGTGTCGGCAGTGCCTTCTGTATGCTCCGTATTGTGTGTAAATATAATCTGTATATGCGGTATTGGCTGTCATAAAAGATGGCTTGCTGCTGAACTTGGAAATTATTAAAACAATGATAGGGAGATAATAGACAGGCAACTATTCTCAGAACGTGACAGACTACCGAAAAGCAATTTCAGTCAGTTTGTGCAGCTTAGTTTTCAGAGGGCCTTAGGTACGTTATTGATTAAATTCTCATTTAGGAAGAAAGTAGGAGCTTTTATCTGCATCTCTAAGTTGGATGGAATGGTGACTCGAAGGTATCGACTGGCTGCATGATATACGGCGGTCACAGTTGTCTTTTACTAAGAGGAGCACGGTGATGCTGGTTGTCATTCTTACTCTGCTGTGTGGCAGCGTAAATAGTCCCCTTTCTAACCAACCTGGTGGGAAAAGTCAATATCCCATCAGCAAAGGAGGTAAACACATCAGGAGCTGTGTCCTCTCTCATCTTCCCCTGCTCTGTATTACCGCAGTTCTTTAAATCTCCTCTCCCCAGTCATCAGAGGCACTCGTGTCATTCAAATGCACCGTGTGGCCGTGCTGCGGGGACGCTGCCGCCTGCCTCCCGCCGCCGAGATCCGGCTGCCATTGTCTTATAATTGAAACTTAAAGCTGGCCTCGCCACTTCAGCCAGGCCCCTCGTGTGCCTCCCTTCTTCTCAGCCACCCTCCTCAGCTCGCCGGTGCTGAAGTCTAAGGAGTGTTTGAAGCAGGCTGGTTATCGTGCGTAATTACAGTTCAGATTGATGGGGGGAAGATGGAAATCTTGCTGGCGTAGAGGTTTGGGGCTGAGCATGGCCTGCGTGGGGGCTGTGTGTGTTGTCCTGTGCTCTCCGCACTGCCCTGTCACATGCCTTGTTCTCACCATCAGTGGCTTTCCCGCTCTGGCTGTACATGCCAGCTGCTTCTGTGTATTGACAGCACTCACCTTGGTCCCTCCTGAGCTCCAGGACACTTCAAACTGTCTTTAACTGTGTTTTCATAGAGTCAAAAGGGCTCAGGTTGGAAGGGACCTCAAGCCCACCCGGCTCCAACCCCTGCCATGGGCAGGGCTGCCCCCCAGCTCCTCAGGCTGCCCAGGGCCCCATCCAACCTGGCCTTGAGCACCTCCAGAGATGGGGCAGCCACAACTCCTGAGCTACAAGGAGGGTATTCTCTGCAGTTGGTTGGTACAAACACCATGGTTTCTGCTGGTGTATGCACAGTGGCAAATGAACCCACTGAGCACATTATTGATTTTGGAAACACGTGAACTAGCTGGTGCTGAATTGGTGGCAACGTGGGTTTGGTGTTTTTATGGATCTGGTTACTGCAATTTTCACGGTTTGTTTAATTAAACCCTACATTGAAATAATTTCAGGATCATTAAAGGTGTTTATGCCGTAGTGACTTCACTCTGTTACTGAGCAGGTTCTTGTAATCAGAGTTTTTATTGTATTTGTGGTGCAGTATAAGGGAAATTTAGTTCCACTAATAAGCATAATTCCATTGCCATTTGAGTAGTGGCAAGAATGTGGTGTTTTCAGCTCACTTCCGATTGCCCGAAGTTGTAAATACAAATACCTAAAGCTGAACACGGCAGCACACAGCACACCTTCCTCACAAGCGTGCATGGAAGCTGCGCACCAAAGTGCTGGCAATCAGCGTATTCAGTTACTCCAACTGCCACCTCTAATTGAAATTTTAATTGAATTTTTAGAGATTTCATAGCATCGTGCAGAGCAGCTGAGGAACATCGTGAGCAACATGGGCACCAAAGCAGGCGCTCATTCCTCAGTAGAACGCTGCCGGTTGTGTTGCCCCCGGTAGCTCATTGCTGAGCTCTCACAGCCTCTTTGAGGCTCTGCAAAACACCCGCCTGTGCTGGGGCTGGAGGCAGCCACAGGCTGCACAGGCTGCCCCGTTGGTTATCCCATGATCCCATCTCCTTGGATATGCCATCTGCTGGCCTGCCCGCCCGGGCCCAGCTTAGTCTTCTGTCACCGTTGGGCGCAGAAGTGCTTTGTTACCTCCCTCACGTGGGCAGACCAGTCAGCGTGTCCCTCCTCCCAGCCCCACACCTTCCCTCAAACCAACCTCACTACTGTCAACTTTGGTTTGCCATCTGAACCTGTGCTGCTCAGTAAAAGCTCTTGGAAAGGGAGTGGAGGTCTCTTTGTTGCCTGACAGCATAACGTATAGCCAGAACTACTCGTAGTTGTGCTGCTAAGGCATGTGCACGTGAGCTTGTACACACACACACAAGTAATGTCTTGTGCTTCAGACATTTCTTCACCGGGTATTATTGATCACATGTTGTAGGAATTAACATCTCCATTTGTATGTCAGGTAAACCCAATGTATCCCCATTGAGATACTGAGCGTTTTCATTTCATTTTTTAGCTTGTAGCACAGTGTGGAATTTTCCTAGCCGGGTATCCCCATAGTGCTGAGCCCCACAGCTCCCGTCCTGCACACACAGGGGTGTGTTTGGGAACCCACTGTGTGTGGGGTGTGTTTGGGGACCGTGGCATCAGTGTTGGGCTCACCTCAGGTGATGCCATGCCAGCAGAAGCATGAATGTGGGAGTCATGGTTTCCTGGACTGACCTGAAGCCAAGCTTGGCTGTAGGCAGAATTTCACCCCATGTCAGACCCTGAAGGACTCTGTGAAGTTTTCTCCATGCTAAGGAACCTGGTTCTTCACAGCAGTTAGTTCCATTAGCCCTCATAGTAGGGAAGGCAGCAGAAGAGCTTGCCGTGAATGGTGACTTCGGATGCTAGCTACAACTTTGTCCTCTTTTCTCTTTGTGTTAAAATACCACAATGTACAATATTACTGAATGCAAAAGCACTTTATTTAACCCTCCTCTCTTGTTTTATCTTTGTCCTGTCAGAGTTTGTAAGGAGGAAGCTCCTCAAGAGGGAAGTGACCGAGGCCTACAGGAAACTGAAGAGCACAGTAGACAAATGCCTGTCCCTGAGCAGCTACTCGGAAGTGAACCTCGGCAAACTCTTCTCTATCAGCATGGGAAGATCCGTAGGAGAGTCCAGCAGTGAAAGACAGTGATGGACGGAACGTGGAAGGAGCAGAGGGGCCAACTACTTGCTTAAAAATAAGGATCTCCTGAGCAGTGCTCTGTGTCAGGAAGCACAATAGAGTTTTAATAATCTTTGGTTTGGTGGAGGAAGAATGAAAGATGGAAATGGGATGCGTGGTCCACGTGGACGTGGTACACTCAAGGTGTTTTTATCTCCGATTCTTTTCTCCACCAAAAAGCCAGAGTTATTAAAACATGGAGCAGTTGATTTTCACAATGTATTTTGTTGTGTGTTCAGACCTATGAGGGAAAAGGGGGTGGGGGAATTGCTGCTTTAATTGGATAATTCCCAGTGAGAGTTGCTGGAATGTAAGTGATCCTAGACTTTGCTCCAGGGTATTTAGTAGAGGTGCTCTCAGGAAGAGAGGTTAGTGGAGGTCTCAGTAGGAGCACTAATGTTTTGCCTTTTCACAGTTTATCTCCTTCCTGATCATAAACATACCAATTAAAAACAATGCTAAACCTAAATGCCTTTAAATGTCCTTCGGAGCGAGGTAGGGATGCTTTCCTTTCAAAACGAGGTAGAGACCGATTGAAGCCTGGAGGCGCAAAGAACAGAGGACCAATTTGTCTCTGGTATCTTCACGGGGCGTCTATAAGCACGGTGTTTTGCCAGATTAGAAATGTTTTATGTGGATGTATAGATACATACGTGAGTGAAACATGTTCTGTACATAGGCAGAAAATAAATGTACGTCACTTCTTTCCGCGTCTGAACGCGAGCTGTAGATTGGGAAATGTGTATTTGGATGGCACTGTAAGCGCTAATGGGGGAGGAAGGAGCATCGTCGTCGCTGTTCTGTAATAGTTACTGTATCAGGGGTTTTAAAGGTTTTATGAACAAATTGTATTTTCCATTTACTTTTAGTAAAGCGATAAACACACGACAAGAACAAAGAGTAAATTTGGGAAGAGCTTTTGTACACCAAATATCGTTGTACTCTTGTTTGCCGTTACGTTTGCCATGCGATGTATTAATGTGAGGTCATTAAAGCGTTCTTTTAAATCATCGACGGTATACAATGCAAAGTCTTCTTAGCACTTGATGGGAAAAAAAATAAAATTTTCTAGTGAAAGCGTTGGGCTCGGTCTGCCTGACTGTCGGCAGCTCCCCACGGGGGCCGCAACGCTGCGGCCCGGAGCCGATGGAAGGTCCCACTTGCAGCCTTCCGTGTGCCTCACGGAGCGTCAGCGTTGGGCACGGAAGGGCCGTGCGTGGCTGTGCGGAGGCTGCACGGCTTTCGTTCAGCCCTGAGCGAGAGCTGCGAGCTCGCCGGGTGGTGCTGCAGACCTGAGGGGGGGACGGCGGCGTGAGCGTGCCCGAATGCCCGGAGCGGCTCTGGAGCCAAACCCTTCGGACTCCGCTCCCAGAAACGGCGCCCGGCCGATCCGTTTGCATGCTGGTGCCGTGCCCGGCGGCCGCAGCCCCTCGAGGTGACGCCCGGGCTGTCGGAGAGACTCCCGGGGAGGTTTCTCGGGAACGTGCGGCCCAAAGCGACGCCGGGATGCTGCAGCTCCCTGCCGGACCGCTGCCGTAATTTCACTCGGGCTTGGGTTTTCGTGGTTTCGTAGCGCTCGACCCAATTAGGATCGTGCAGATATCCCTGACGGTAACCGGGCAGAACGGCTCGGAAAAGCAGCCGTGACCCCGCGGCACTTGTGTCTACCGGGATAATTACGGCTGAAGAGCCTGTTAATTTGGGAGTTTAGGGATGTTTACGAGAGCCCGGGGAACGCTGCCGAGAGAAGCAGCGGCCAGGGGGTCGGGAAGGGGAAGGGCCCTTTCCCCCCGTCGGGGCGTTTCGGGGTTCCTCGAGCGGCGCCGGGGCCGCGCACCGCCGGCGGGCCCCGGGGCTCCGCGTCCGCTCGGGCCGGGCGGGGGCCGCTGGGGGGTGCGGGGAGGGGGGCAGAGTCGCCGCGTCCCGGGCCGGAGCCGTCCGCTCGCTGCGCTGAATGGCGCGGCCCCGCGAGCCCTCCTCATCGCTCTTTAATAGATTAACTCATCTGCGGCGGCCTCGCAGCTCAGATTAAAATTCCTCCATCCCGACGGCAGCATTATGGGGTGGTTGGAGGCTGTTTTCAAACCTCGGCGTTGAATAGCGACGGCTCTGCATTAATTTAACCACTAAGCTAATAAGTAGGTTTCGTTTTGTTATGCTAAGCTTTATTGCTTTTCTTTTGATCGGAATGGTGTTGTTGAGCAAAGCAGCAGACAAGGCGCTCTTTGATGAGGGAATTAGCGCTCTATTCTTCCTCTATTATTCATAGCACAGTGGAATATGTAAGTACCTGAGGGTGTCAAAGGAGAGCAGGCTCTATTGCAAAGTGTTCGCCTTGTTTCTCTCAATAGCTGACTATGAGATGATAAACCGCTTAATACACCGCGCTAATTGGATGAGAGCAGAAAGCGCCGGGGCCGCGGCGGGGCGAGGGGAGCCGCTCCATTCAGCGCTCCGCACTTCGGAGGAGCGCAGCGCTGCGCGGGGCTCCGTGCGCGGCCGCAGCTGTGCGCCGATGACCGCGCGGGGTAAATACGGCCGCCGCCTCAACGGCCGGGGTAAACTTCTTTTCAGGCGGTGATGGGATTGCTTGGCAGCGCCGCGATCCTAATGAGGGCCCGCCGTAATAACCCCCGGATTAGCAAAATTGCCGCCTGCAGAAGCGCGATTCTGCCGTGAGCGGAGCTTCGGCTCGAGGAGTCCGAGCGGTGAATGGCGTTTCTTACTGCGTGCCGGCTCCGTGACGAACCGCTTTTCCGCATGGCAAAAAAATAAACCACCACCACCACCAACGACAACAGCAAAAAACAAACAACAACAAAACGATGTTGTTTCGGTCTGCGCCGCCAAAAACGCCCACGGAACGAACATGACTTTCCCCATTACATTTTATTGGTATTATCGTTATCGGTATTATTGCGCTCGTGGTGGCTTTTGAGACCCCCAGTAGCGCCGGGGTTTGCAATGCGCGTGTGTGCCCGCGTGCGGGGCTTTGCCCGGGGCTCGCACGGGAGCCGGGAGAACCCAGCGGAGCCGCCCCGGGTTGCGACGGCCGCGGCCGCTTTCGAACGTAACACCGAAGGAAAGAAAAGTAAAATAGACAGCGAAAATTCGAAGTAAAAACAAAACAAAATGAAAGACAAAAGGGAAATCGTTAAAAGTAAATAATAATTAAAAAAGAAAAGAGCAATTACTACAAAGTAAACGATACAAAAGCAAATAAGAAAAAGGAGGGATACATAAATATAAAAGAGGAATGAATGAAGGGGGGGAAAGGCGCTCGGAGACGCCCGAACGCGGGGTGCGGCCGCCTCCGGCGCTGTGCGGTTTCATTTTTGGGTTTTTTTTTTTTGTGTGTGTGTGTGTGTGTCCTTTTTTTTTCCCTCTTTTTTCCTCTTCGCTGTTCAATACACCCGGTCGCCCCTCGCCGCCCCCCCGCCCGCCGTCGCAACGCCCGCCGCGCACGGAGCGCCCCGCGCCGCCGCCTCCCGGGCCCCCGCGGCCCCGCGCAGCCACAGACGCGCACACCGCGACTCCGAGTGCAACGCCTTTATAACATCGTCATCTCAAATATACAAAGCTCTGCAGTGCGTCGGCTTCCTTTCCGTTTTTTTATAACAACGCTATGTACAGAGTCGCGGCCCCGCGCCCCGGCAGTGCCGTTCCCTTTGGTTCGCCGCGCTCCGGCGCCGCTCTTCGTTCGGCGTTAGCACCGGAGACGGACGGAGGGGGGAAACGCGGCGCACGGCGCTGCCGCCGGGACAACGTTATCGGGGCTCCGCCGCCGGTCCTCCTCTCCTCTCCTCTCCTCTCCTTTCCTCTCCCCGCGATTCTCGTTCTTAATTACGATTACTATTCACACTCCCGTTCGGTCTGGCTCCGCTCGCCCTGGCCGCCCTGGCCGCCCGGCGGCTCAGCACACCTCCTTCCCCGCTCCGCCGCCGGGCAGCACGTTGAGCTGCGTCAGCTGCGCCGCGTGCTCCTTGGCCTTCAGGCGCAGCGCCGCGATGCTGGAGGCGCGCCGGTCGGCGGCGGCGCTGCCCGGCTCCCCCAGCCCCGCGCCCACCGCGCCCTCGGCCGCCGCCGGCGCCGGTTGCCGCAGGAGAGCGGCGGCGCCGGGCGCGCTGCCCAGCGGGGCCACGGTGGAGAAGAGCCTGCAAGGAAGGAAGCACAGAGCGCCGTCAGCGCCGCGCCGACGGCGCGGACGCACCGCGCCGTCCGTCGGCCCCGCGGAGCGCGCGGCCCTCGGCCAATCGGCGGCCGGGCCGGCGGCACGTGACCCGCGCGGCGCCCAATCGGCGGCGCCCCCGATTCGAACGGCGGAGCGGCCCCTCGGAGGGGCTCCGCGGCGCGACCCCGCTCCGCGATCCGCGCTCCGCGCTCCGCCCCGCGGAGGGGCGCCGCGGCCGGGCCGGTACCTGCCGAAGGCGGGGCTGATGAAGGCGGGGTGCCGGAACACGGCCGCGCCCAGGAAGGTGCCGAGGCCGAGCGGGGTCCCGGCGGGGGGCAGCGCGGCGGAGCCGGGCGGAGGAGGCGGCAGGCCCGGGAAGGCGGCGGCCGCGGCGGCGGCGGCGGCGGCGGTCCAGGCGGAGTCTAGAGCTGGGTGGTGAGGAGGGAAAGGACTAGCATCAAGGTACGGAGTGAGGGGGTGAGGTGCGGACAGGGGACCAGGGAAAGGCAAACCTGGGGGGTGTGTCTGAGCCCCAGCCTTTTCCCTCTTCCGCCACTTAGCCCTACGGTTCTGGAACCATACCTGCAAAGCCAAGAGAGACAGCGGCGTTAGCACTGCGCCGGGCCCGGGCCGAGTCCCGCGGCTGCGGCGGTATTATTTCCCCACGGAACGAATTGGCGCTGAACGCGTTCCGCTGCAAGGCAGCACTCGCGGGCAGCAGCGGCCGCGCGCTCTCCTCCGGTTTAAGGGAGAACGAAATTGTGGCCGCACAGCGCAGCAACGGAATTTATGCAGCGCCCACAGCGCGGACGGAGCTCCCGGGCCGCCCTCGGGGCTGTATTTCACGCAGCTCTGTACGGTACGAAACAGAACCGTTCTCCAAAACGAGACAATACGGAGCACTGCCGCCGCTTTCCTCTTTTCTCCCCTTCCCCAGAAGTAAAAGCCCCGAGCCAAGCCGGGCTGTAGCCCAGCGGGGAGAAAACACCGCCGGGAAAAAGGAACGAGAGGTTCTCGCACAGTGCAGGAAAGTGCCGCTGCGGCAGCTGGCGAGGCTCCCGGCGCTCCTTCGCGTCCCACCCGCGGCCGCTTCCCTCGGGTACGGCGGCACCGCTCCCGCTGCAGATGGGATCCCTGCGGCATCCCGCGGGCAAGGAGCCCGAAGGAAGGCCGAGCGCCGCCGGAGGGGCTCCGCTAATTCGTATTCCCTTCCCCGTGCCCCTCCCTCGGGCGGAGGGGCTTTCGCCGACAGAGCTATTTAACTTTCCCACGCCGCGTGCCCCCGGGCCGAACGCGCGGCTCCGCCGTCACGGCGCTGTGTGACGATGGAGCGATGTGTCAACACAGCGCGGGGCCCGTCTCAGCGCCGCTAATGCGCGGGGCCGTCGCGTAGCCGATGAGCCATATGGAATTTATGGCGCGTTATCAGCGCCCGATTTTAACTGTAGAGTGATTCGCGCGACCGCGGCCGGGGCCATCTGTTCGCCGCTGGCAGCGGCCGCCCCGTGTTTGTCGTCGCCGTGGCGGTGAGGCGCGGGCCGGGCGATGCACTCTGGAATGGGGCGCAAACACCTCTAATGGCATCGCGCCCGCCATTAAAGCCGCGCGGCTCGTCGCTATCAAAAATGGGCGATCGGACGGCGTTAAGCGGCTCCTCGGCGGGCGGCGGGAAGCAACCGGCACTCCGCCTCCCGACGGCCGCGTTTGTTCAGCGCTAAGTGCGCTTTTACGGAGCCCTGCTGGCGACGCCGGCCCCTCCTTCTCACCGCTCGGCCGCGGGGGCTCCGTCGGGGGCGCGGGGACGGCCCGGCCCCGTCCCGCCGAGCGCGGCCGCCTCTCACTCACCTGCACTCGGGCTTCGGTCAGGTCGAGCCGCATGGCCAGCTCCTCCCTGCGGGGACAGCGCGTCAGAGCCGGCACCGAGCCGCCCGCACCCGGCCCTACGCCCGCCGCCCGCAATTAGCGCGTATCGGGAGCCACCTCGGCGCTAGCGAGGCGCTCCCGGCCCCGCAGCCCCGCGGCATTTCGCCGGGACGGGTAACGTAAAATTGCAATGAAACCCAAACGAACGGGGCGACGCCGAAGCGTTCAGCTCCGCCTGCGGCGCGGGACCCGGGGCGATGCCGGCAGTGGATCCCCCCCGCGGGACCCTCCGCGCCCTTCCTACAAAACAAACGAGAAATCCGCGATGCCCCTTCGGGACGCGGCGGGACAGGGCCGTGTCCGTCCCCCCCTGCCTTCCCCGCAGCCGGGCGGCCCCCGGTTTCCCCCTCCCTTCCCCGGGGCCCCGGGCGGGGCCGCGCCGGGCGCTATTTTTACCGGCGGCGCTTTGATCCGCGCCCCGCGGGGCCGCCCCTCTCCGACCCGCGCGGGGAGCGCGAACCCGATCCGGGCCCTGCGTCGGCGTAAAAATAGCCCCGAGGGCTCTCCCTCCCCGCCTCGGTTCCCCCGCCCCGCGCTGCCCCGGCGGTGCCGGTACCTGGTGAAGACGTCGGGGTAGTGCGTTTTCTGGAAGGCCCTCTCCAGCTCCTCCAGCTGGTAGCTGGTGAACGTGGTGCGGTAGCGGCGCTGCTTCCTCTTGAGCAGCCCCTCCTCGGAGTCGCTGCCGGCCGACAGACACACGCTCTCTTCGCCGTCCTTGCCCTCGCCGTCCTCGGGCGGCAGCAGCAGCTCCTCTTTGGGGGACAGCCCCCCGCCCTCCGCCCCCGGCGCCGTTCCCGCGCCCCGGCGGGCCTCCTCCAGCAGCCCCCCGCCGTCCTCGCCCAGCAGCTCCTCCTCGTCGTCCTCCTCCAGCTCCTCTTCCTCCTCGTCCTCCTCCTCCTCCAGCATCTCCTCGTCCTCCTCCTCCTCCCCGGCGGCCGGCGCGGCGGGGCCGGGCCGCTCCTCGACGTGCGGGGCTCCGCTCCCCGGTTCGTCACGGGCGGGCGGCGGCGGCGCGAAGGGCGCGTTCTCGCGGTAGCTCTTGCTGCGGCTGATGCTAACCTGCGGCGCGTGGCTGATCTTCAGCGTGTCCCACGGCGCGGGACCGGCCCCTGCCCCGGCCGCCGCCCCGGCCCCGGCGCCTCCCTCCGGCCGCCCTTCCGGCCGCTCCCCGCGCGGCCCCGACGGCAGCAGCCGCCCGCCGCCCGGCCCGTACAGCCGACGCAGCTTGGGGGGCAAGTGCAGCTCGGCCGGCTCGAAGGGGGGGCTGCTCTTCGGGGAGCCTGCGGCGAGGAGAGAGGGTGCGGGGGGGAGAGAAAGAGAGAGACGCGGTCAGCGCGGGGAGCGCGGGGCTGAGATCACCTTGCATGGTCTGTAGAGTCCCGCCCGGTCCGGAGCTGCCCCAGGTGCGGAGGCCGCAACGGCCCCGGGGCTACTTCTATCCCGTGGCCTGGAGCTCGTCCGCTCTGCGTTTTATAAACCCTCCCGAGAAATTCCCGTTTTCCCATTTTTTCGGGGGGAATTTTGGATGCGAGGGATCCGTGCGGTACCGAGACAGCCTACGGGCACCCCCCCGGCCTCGCCGCAGCCCCGCTCCCCCCGGCTCCCACCCGGGTCAGGACGCTCGGCCCGGCTCGGGGCTCACCTTGCGCGGCGCCGTCGGGGGGCTCAGAGCGGGCGGCCCCCGCGGGCAGGCTGGGAGCTGCGCCCAGCAGCCGCACCTTGCAGGGGCTGCGGCGGCCCAGGATGCTGTCGATGCAGTAGGAGGAGAGCAGCGTAGGCGATTTGCTCTTGCAGTCGGGGCGCTCGGCGCAGCTCTCCTCGGGGAAAGGGCCGCTCATGGCGGCGGCGGCGCGGACGCCCCCCGGTGCCGCCGGGACGCCCGTCACGGGGGGAGTGAGCGGCGGCCGCGGCGCTCTTGAGTCCCCTCGGCTCCACGTGCGGGCAGCCGCCCCCTGATTGGCTCTCGCCGGAGGCCGGGCGGACGCCGGCACGGCGCGCGCCGCAAAGCCCGGCCCGGATCGCCCCGGAGCGGCGCCCGCCCCGCCCCGCCCAGCGCCGCCCCTCCCCGCCCCGCGCCGTGGGGGCGGGCGCCGCTCGGGGCCGCCGTCGGGGGCGGTGCGGAGGAACCCTCCTCTCGCCGTGCCCGGCCCCGCCCCGACGGGAGATCCGAGCCGGGTTTTGCCCCCGCCCGCCCCGTCCCTGCCCCGACGGCCGCGTTAGGAACCGGCGGGGCCGGGAGCGGGGGGCGCGCCCCGTGGAGCGTCCGCACGGCGCTCCCGGTACCCACGCGCGGGGCGCCGCTGCGCCGGTGAAGCGGCGGCCCCGGGGCGGACGGAGCGAAGCCGGCAGAGCCCGAGAACGGCGTTGAGCCGCGGTGCTTTGTCATTTCCCCGCTTTTCCCCTCTCGTCCGCACAGGAGGGCTCAGCCGGCCCCGTCACGCAGCTTCGGGTCCCCTGTGGCACCTCCGTACCCAGGCGGCTCTTCCCGAGGGCAGGCGGGGGGCACCTCCATCTCCCCACCGTGAGCGGAGAGACGGCAGAGTCCCCCGGCTCCCGGTCCCCGAATCAACGCAAATTGGAGAGGAGAAACAAAACAAAACAAAAAAAGAGCAACGAACGCGTGGGAGCGTGCGGGCTCCTCGTGTCCTCACGGGGACTCGGGACGGCGGCCGGGCCCTGCCGGTGCCATCCACGGTGCGAGGGGCAACGAATGCATCGGTTCTACACCTAAGAAAGCACGTAATAATATAAAAATAACAAAAGCAACTCTTAAAAGGAGAAAAACCCCGAGAGAAATCGACAAAACTAAAAAGGAACGAACGAAAGACAGAAGAGGGAACACAGAAGAGCTCTCGGCTCTCCCCGCACCGCCCCGGGGCTCCCCGCCGCCGTCCGCCCTCAGCGCGGGTCCCGCGGGGCTGCCTGGGTGCTGCCCAGTGGCACACGGGGTGCTGAGAGCTGCGGGCTCGCCTCTGCCGTGCCACTCTCTTGGTTTATTTGTTGTGTGGGTTTTTTTTTTTTGTTTTTTTTTTTTTTTTTTTTTTTTTTTAACAAACTTTCATTCATTCGAGGTCTCTCCCTCTCTTTTTTTCCCCCTTCTCCTGCAACCCGCTAATTTAACAGCGGAGCGCGTTATTGCAGTGTTAGGGGGCGAGAAACGAGAGGGAGAAAACAACAATACCGCAATGATCCAAATGATACAGTACGATTACGGCAATTACCGCTCTGCTCGCAGGAGAACACCTCGCCGAGCACTGCCAAACCCACCGCCGCCGCGCAGGGGGAGCAGCCCTGGGGCAGCCGGTTGCGATCCGCCCGCTCCATCGGCCCCGTGCGGCGGCCCCGCGGCCGGGGGGTTCCGACGGCGGTTCTCTCACGAGAGCAGCCCGCGGCCCCACCGCCGCTCTCCGGGGGCTCTCGCCGCTATCCGTGTTATTCGATTCCATTTACTTGTACGTTCGGGCACGAGGCGCCGGCCTCCGCGCCGCTTCCCCGCGGCAGCCTTGGGCCGGGGCGGCCGCGCTGGGGGTCCCGGTACCGTGGGCAGGAGCCGGGGGGGGGGGGGGGCAGCGAGAGGCACGGCCTCGGGTGGGCCTCGGCTCGGGCCGCTTACATCATCATCACCACCATCATCATTATTATTGTTAATATGATTACCGTTCATATTATCGTCAATATTGGTTTATTATATTTTTTCCCACTCTCTTCGCCATAAAGAAGAAAAACGACAACTTTTCAACCCCCCCCCTTCATTCCCCCTTCCCCAACCCCGTGCCTGGGTTACCGCTCTCCATACTGTGGAAGGATTGGTTTGCCCTTGAGCCGCCGGCACGGCCTCCCCCCGTCCCGGAGCTTCAGGCCCGGCACGTCCGATACCCCCGCTTCCCTCTCTATCCCTTTCGGTTCCCCTCCGGGGCTCCGGCCGCCCCCGGGCCGCACCCCGCGGGCAGCGGCGCAGCGGAGCGCCGCAGCAGCAGCGGCTGTTAGCACGCAATTTCTGTAACCACCGAGGTGTATTTTCGGGGTTAAAGCACCGGAGCTCCGGCGGGACACGTGGAGCCCTGCGGGCCTCAGGGGCAGTGCCTGACTCCCCGGCAGCGCCGCTGGCAGCGCAGCGCCGGCCTCACCCAAACGCTCGGTTGGGCACCGCCGCGCGGAGCGGCGCTGCGGACGTCCCCCGGGCCCGGCCCTGCGCGGTGCGGTGGGATCTTGGGGAGGTGGGGGGTGTGCAGCCAGCGTGTGCCGGCCCGGAGCCGGCGATGCCGCGGCTCACCCGGCTGCTCGCGGTGCTGAACGCGCCCTGCTTGCTGCCGGCTTCTACCCCATACATCGGATAAGCTGTACCCGGCGGTGCTCGGGCACCGCGTCCAAACCGCCGTGCAGGGCGGCAGCTCGCGTTTCCCACCCGATGTTTCTTTCCTTGGGTCCCGCCCGCGGTGCGTTGCTCACAGCCGTCGGAACCGGCCCGACCTCGGCCGGCGTCGAGCGGCAGCAGCGCTGCGGTGCCCGGCCCGGCCCCGTCTCCCGTGCTGTGGTTGCCAGGGCAGGTAGCAATTTCCCTATTGACATACATCTGGGCAGGGGCGTGCTGTCGGCAGTGGTGGTCACTTTGGACTCATTATTCTTAAACTTAGTATTTCGTCTGTACCCAGGGCTGGGGAGAGGCTGGGCCTTGTTCCATGTGCTTCATTCAAAAAGTGTTTTCTACATCCTTTTTTTTTCTTTTTCCCCCGCTCATTTTTCAATTCCTTGCCAGTTTACCTTCCCATAACGCAGCTCTCATGGCTCACAAGGCACAGCAGCGAGCTGAGCAGAGTTCACCTCTTTCTTTATTTCCCCTCTCCACTGTGACCCCCTGCCCACCTCCAGCCCTTCAGCCCCGTTCTTGCTGTGCAGGCCTCCTTCCACACCTCCTGGTCGCATTCCCACTGTCACCTGGAGGGCACCGGAGGCTCCCGAGGCCTTTTGGCAGCCCCCGGCTTTCCCACCACCCCTTCCCACCCATTCCCGTGTGCCCCCCGTGGCCTTGATCACAGCGCAGGCCTTGCAGGCTCTGAGGGCTGTCCCAGGGGTCCCACAGAATCATAGAATGGCTTGGGTTGGAAGGGACCTCAAGGATCATCAAGCTCCAACCCTCATCTTGGCTGAGCGTGAGTTCTTGGACTGCGTGGGAGCTGTGTGGGGCCATACTCCCTGTCCTGGCTCTTCCAGGATGTTGGTGATGGGTGGGGGTTCGGCTCTTCCAACCCCAGCAAACCCCTGGATGAAACCTCCAGCAACTTCATGGCAGCAATCTGCAGCATCTCAGGGAAATTATGAATGCGTTCAGGTGCAGTGGTCTAAAAAAATTAAAATGATGATCATAGGCTTATTTAACATTATACCTTCTGTGTTATTTTCTTTTGTATGTGCTGACTAGAACTGAGCAAAGGATTCATAACAAATAATTTATTTGTCAAACGCATTCTCTTCTGCTAGTGGAATATCCATGAGCAGAGCATCATTTTCTCAAATGTGTTTGTTTTCTGCGACGCTTCAGTGGTTCCTTTAAATGCATACCGGTGTGGCCTGGCTGCACATGGTTCCCGTGGTGGAGCTGCAGGGCTGGCCGATAGCGTGGCACCGACCACTTTGCCTGTGCTAACAAGCACCTTGCAAAGTGGGTTTTCTGCTGGTGCTCGTGCCACAGGAACGTGATCCGAACGGCAGAGAGGATGTGAGCAGTGCTGAAGCAAAGCCATTAAAAATTCAAATGAGCGCTTGGCGAGCAGAGGACACTTTCCACCCTGTCCTCCCGGCTGCAGTGCGACCTTCATGCTGTGCTGGAGCTGCTGGCGGAGCTGGAAGCAGAGGAATGGCAGGAGGGCAGAAGGCAGTACGCTGGTGCTGGGCAGCGGCTCCTGCACCTGCTTGGCCCAGATGCACAGCCAAAGTGAAATGGGGTGGTGGAGGGAAGGTCACCAACTGCACGAGTCTCAGTCAGATCTCGCCCTTTGATGCTCTAGCCCTGTAAGAGTGCTTGTTGTCATTGTTTCCTGCATGTGCAGAAGCCATTGCCTCCTACTGAGGGTGCATCACTCTGCCATAAAGGTACAAAAATGGGCATGGTTGGGAAAAACCTGCACCTAACACTGTGTGTTCTTCGTGGAGGCTGATGCTTGCTGACGCATGGAGCGATTCCCTTGACAACCCCCACGTTAAGGGGCTGTCTGTCAGCACCTCTCTGCTTCTTTTGGTGCTGGCACCTCTCTGTGGAGCCTGTCTGGCACAAACTTCATGGGGGCTGCTGGCAAACACTCAGTGCTGCAGCATCCCCACGCACTTCTCCAGAGCTCTCTGCTTCGTGCCCCACATCTCTCCTAATGGAAGGTCCAACTGCCTGTAATGTGCTCTGTGCTGCTCTGCAGGAAGACGGATGCTTTACGAGAACAGCTGGTGCTGTGCTGATGGAATGGCTGTCTCACAGGTGTAACACTGCTGGGCAGGACATAACAGGCATGTCTTGAGCACCCCGGGGCAGTCGTGAGAGTAAAGCTAACAGCAGCATGGCACTTGGCAATGGGTGGCAGAAAGAGATGCTTCTGAGATACCCAAATCAAATAAACTAAAATAAGAAGATAAAAAACGAGAGAAAAATTTGATGTTTTGAAACAACCACGAATGGAGATGAGTTCTTAAACACTTCCGTGATAGAATTTGCCTATGGAAGCACACAAGAGCTATGGCAGCAGGTGTATGTGGTGCTGTAGGACAGTGTGAGTGGATTGATGTAGAGCAGAGCATTTCCTTCCAACCTCAGAGATTTTTCTTAACCGAAAAAAAGAACCTTAACATTTGATTTTAAATTGGCTCAGCGATTCAGACAGCTGCAATTTGTTGGATTTTAGGTTTTCCACTCAAAAACAAACAACAACAAAAAAAAGAAACATGTTTTAAGATTTCCCCTTCATACATAGTTTTTAGAAAGCTCCATAGACAGATATTTGCAGTCACATGCATGGATTGTACAATCTTGGAATCACAGGGTGTAAGTTATTATTTGGAATCAACGCGCCTTCTTGTCTCGTAGCTTTCTATCAAACCGTGAAGCAGACGTGGCACTTACTGTGCTACGCTATTGTTTCTGTTCCTGAAAGCTGAAAATAATGTTATGGAACCTCAGAAAAACTAACTTTAAACAAAAGACGTTGGATTTAACAAAATGACTGTTCCTGCTTTCCTGCCTTGTAACCCTCACTTGTAACCCCTTATTCCTCAAGTCAGCGGGGCTCTTTCATGAGTGACAGTGCATTGGTGTGATGGTTTTTGTGCTCCAGCCCAGGCAACTGTAGCAGAAATGGGTAAAGGCTTGGGTGGGCTGGGGGCTGCTGGAGGACGTCTGCTGGCCTTCTTTAGCACTGAGTGTGCTCCCCTCCACGTTGTTTGATGATGTTCAGGAAAATGCTGTTGTTCTTCTCTCTGAACGTGGATGAGAAGGGATGGTTTGGCTTTGTTCTGGTAATGTCAAAATGCTTGGAGTGTTTTGGATGCCCTTGGATTTCTAAAACTGAGTGTAGCTTCTGATTCTGTGATCTGTGAACGTACACCTTTTGCTTGGCATGGGAGTGTGAGTCTTCTCTCCCTGAACACAAATTTACTGGTGAGAATAATGGGACAATCATTTGAACTGTCTCTTTAATTTTTTTAAATTTTATTTATTTTTTTTTTTTATCAAGGACAAGGCTGTGCAAATTCAAGGGACAAAATGATCTTCAAAGCTGAAGGTGGATTCTGACCTCCAGTAAGACAGACAAAAGGCCAAATGCCCGTAACATGTAAACTCTTATTTTTTTTGTACCTTTCTGCTTTGAATGGGAACAAAGGCCCAGGCAGAGCTCGCTTCCTAAACTGTTACCATTTTTTTACAAAGAAAAACAAAGGGGAAGAGAAAGGGAGAATCAGGCACACCTCACTTAATTGCTGCAAAGTGCTATGAAGAAGACTGTGAATACGGTGCTAAGGTCTTAGGAAAATATTCTTATTTACAGACTGATGATTGCAACCAAGATCCGAACGCAACTTTATTGAGTCATGTGTGAGGATTCTCAGGGAGCTGAGACCAGCTCAAGTGTAGTAGGATTCAATGGAAACAGAGCAGTGATTCTGTAGGGAAAAGCAAATCAGATTTGAATGTGCCTTTCCGACAGGAAAAAAAATCCATGTTTATTCAGTGTAAGTTTTGGACTAACCTAAAATCTATATGAAACTCCATGTGCTTCATGATCTGGGGTACTTTTAAGAATGCCTAAATGATGCAGGATGCCAAGGCTTGCTTTCACTGGTGTTTTTAGGAATCTAAGTCCCATCTGGATGTCAGGAGGTATATGCTCTGAAATGTGTTTCCCCCACCTGTCCTTCCAGACCAATAAATGCATGAGGTCTTTGTGCAAGACTACTCCAGAGATGGTGTCCCCTGTAGAGAGCTCATTGGCCCTCATTCATTTACAGTTTCCCAGCAAAATCCTTGAGCTCTTGCTGGGAGAAGGACCCTGGGCTTTGATGGTGTGGCACTAACCAGGACAGAACAAGAGGCTGGTGGCCTTGAGTTACACAGGTGAAAATAAGCAGAGCTCGTACAGCTGTTTGGAAAGCAGTGGGATGGGAATGGTGTTGAAAGAAATGTAATTTGACAACCTTGCCAGTTGGGCACGGTAGAGTCAATGCACTGTCTGCATGGCACCAGCCTAACGTCAAGAAATGATTTGTGTTGCTCTGACGTTTCAAGCAAACAGGTTGCGAGTAGGCATGGAGATCTTGATCAAAAATTATGCAAGAAACAACCTACCTTGAGAAGTCTCTCCAGGCTTGTCATGACAGGCGCAGCGCTCTCGAGGAGCCAGTCGCTCAGCTCATGAGGATGGGCCACCCGGGCTGGGGATGTGTCTCCAGCAGCAGCGACTCCGTTCACGGCAGCACATCTCACCAGAAAGCTGCAAAGTGCAGCACTGTGACATCCTCCTCTCCCATCACTGTCACCGTGGCATATCAGCGCAGCCCGTGTCACACAGCTCCCGGGTGGCATTCAGTCTATGCTTCACATCCATTGGCTTTCTTACAAGCCCCTGCGAGCATCGTTTCCTTCAGACACCGGCTCTACTAATGATTTTTTTCCCTCCCCCTTGCTCACACTTTAATTGCAGGGTGTGTGTGATACCCTCAGGAACAGCTATTGCCACCTGTATTATTATTTACGCTGTGAAAGCGAAGCTCATGGCAATATGTTTATTAACACCGTGCCCTGGTATCACACGAGTTAACAGCTTAATCCTGTGATTGTAAACATCTTTCCTGATACGTTCAAGCACCATGCATGTCTTTAACTTCACATCAGGAAACCGGGAGCATGAGTGGGTCATTTTTGCAGAAAATGCATTCTTTACGAAAAGTAGTGTAATGAAGAAGGGTTTTATCTGGCTAATAGCGCCCGTCTCATCCAGCATAATGCCTTTTGCAAAGAAAGAGTTAAACAAAACATTTATGCGGTATAAACTTTGCTCCTAGGCATTAAAATGCACTTTATTCACACCGCAGATTTCTCTCCCAGCCATGGCTATTGTTTGTCACTAACAGCTAGCTTTTGTGAAGTTAATAAATGTGCATAATAAGGACATAAAGGTATGGAGAAGTAATACTGTAATCCTTTTGTTTGGATAATCAGTCTAATGTATGCAAATTAAACCTTATTAGTACTAGGGTTTTGTGTCTGCTTATCAAAATGTGCCATTTTCATGAAAATTGGAAGTCCATTATATAAAGTTATTATTAACAATCATTTAGGAATTATATACGGTATGCAAATTAAAGTTGATTACAACTAATTAAGGGCTTTCTTTGTTATTTGACCTTGTCTGCTTTTTATGTAAATATGTTTCTTTTGGTCTGGCATATTTTTAGACTCAGAAAAGTATATTAAGACAAGTTACATTATGTATTTTTAACATATTTTTGCGTGGCGTAAAAAGCCCCTTGCTTTTGTTCTAGAGCCCGGCTCTGCACGGGGATGCTTGGAGCGGCGGTGTGCAGCCAGGCGTGGGGTGGCTGCAGGACAGTGCTGCGTGATGGACCGGCAGCAGAGCTGTGGTAGTGGGCAACAATCACGCCTCCAAGGCCCTCCAATGGTTTAATGAAAAATGATCCAAAATAAAATAAACTAAAATCCGCTACTGAAGTATAAACAGCCTTCATGCCAGAGTGGCCTTTGTTCCACCACTTATTGAACAGGATAAGCCTTAGTTTAGAGATGTCAGACACAGCCAAGTAATAAAAGATTTGCCCCAACTTGCCGGGCACTTGGCAGGACTTAATAGGCTTTGAGCTCAGGATACAAAGCTGTGACACGGCAGCACAGCCAGCTTGGGAGCATCAGCCCGGGTGGACCCCGTGCCTGGCGGCAGCAGGGAAAGCTGGCGTTGGGTGAAATGAAAAAACCTTCCAAAGAAAACTTGGGTGAGTTGAATATAGTTTCTATTGAAAACAACAACAGCGTGTAATACAATTGTGATGTGTTTTATACATAGAGAAGAAACCTGACACGTAAGCCAGTGTGAAGACGGGAGATGACATCTTCAGCGGTGTGTCAGAGAGAGACGTGTAATCAATACCTGAATACTTTCAGTCTTCCAGGCAGAGTAACAGATGCAGGAGCAAGAAAGACTGGGGAAAAAAAAGGCTGAGACATAAGGAGCACAGGCAGGAATACATGAGAAAAATGTATGAAATCCGTCTTTGCATACTGTTTGAGTCCAAAATACTGGGATCTGAGGACAAGTAAAACATGATTCTTGGAATGTGGCAACATTTGCACATCTTTACTGACCTCTTTGGCACAAAAGGTGTGCAAGGGGGGACATTAATGCTAGAAAAAATTCTCTGCAGTAGCAAGGTCATGTACTTAAGCTTAAAACTGGGGATATGCTTGCAAGCCCAGTATCCATTCTTTCCTTTCTACATCCCCAACATCTTGCATTTCATGTCAGGAAATCACAAAGCCTCCATGCCTGTCTCCTGCTGCCTCTGGGATGTGTTCTACCACCCTATGGATGCCTGGGAGTGTGGGTGCCCAGGAAGGTGCATGCAACATTATACCCCGAACAGGGACAGTGATGGTGTAGCATAGGTGTATCTGCTCTCCCTCTCTATTTCACATTGAAGCTGCTCGTGGCACAAAAGATGCTGGCTTTTTACTGCTGAAGGCCAATTCACTCAGGTCATGCTTTGTCCCATTCAAAAGCCTCCTGGTATCGAAGGCATCCAAACCCCAGGAGGAAGCAGGATCTTCCCACATAACCCTCAAGGCCAACCAAAACCCCGTCATCTTCAAAGGCCAGATTCTGAGTACCTGCCACGAAGCGCTGGATGGGAAGTCACGCACTGCTGGTGACGGGCATGACTTATTCAGCAACTATTTGAGAACATAATTTGAACAACTGAAGAAGTTGGTGATTTGTTCCCTCACAATAGGACCACAAGGTTCAATTCAGCGACTGACATATTACAATGAATTTCCGAGGGCTGTGACAGGGACATTTTGCTCAATGCTCTGCTGCTGGCGGGAGCTGAGAAATGGAAATCAGAACAGGCAAAACACGTCTCTACCACATGGGGCAACATCAGATCCCAGTCGCCCTCCTTTCTGGATGACACACTGGTGCTGAAGGCAGGAACGGAGCGGCTGCAGTGAGATCATGGAGGGGACATGGTGCCCTGCCAACACTCCTACTTAATGAGTGGCATCAAGGAAACGTCACAAAAAGTAAGTTTTTGTTTTAACATTTCCCTGTGAAGAAAAAAAGTTATAAAAAAAAAAACACAATTTCCTCCCCTTAGCCTAATAAATAATGAGCGTTTTCATGTCAGAGTTGGGAACTCAAGGCATTCAGACTAAGCAAGGCTACAAAGGCTTGAATGATTTTCTCCTACAGAATAAGGATGAAACTCTGATGCCATCAAAGGTAATAATTCAGGATTTCCCTCAGGGAGGTGAAAGTCATTGTCGTGTTTTTAAAATAGTTGCAATTTTCTGTCTCTAAATAGCAATGACTACAAAATGTATTGCGAGGGGAATATAAAAATAGTCAAACTCTTCAAATCTTTTAATTCAATGAGAATGTAATATGCAATTAAAATTAATTATCTCATAATCGAACTGTAGACACTGATTATTGCATCATTTTCATAAGAGACATGCATCTTAACTTGCATAATTTCTGGTATCGCTGCGGAGTTACGTCAGGAAAGAATCTGGGCCCAAATATATGCATGCCTTGGTGCTCAGAAAGAAGCAGTTATGGCTGGGGTTGACTTTTCCTCTTCTGAGTGCTTTTAGGTAGAGCCTCTATCCTTGTCTGTGATGAGTAATTGATTTACACCTACCCCGCACCTCCAAATCCAATCTTTTACCTCCTTTTTCACTCCCATTCACATCTTCCCTCCAGCTCTTGAGTTGCTCCCTCTGAGCCCCTGTGGCCTGATGTGTGGAGCCAGGGGCTGGGCTCGATGACTCTTGTGGGGCCCATCCTACATGGGATAATCTATGGTTCTCTGATTTAGTCCCTGTGAAGACTGCTGTATGAGCTGCTGGTGACTGAGGGAGTTAGGGCAACATGGCTGGCTCTTAAATGCTTACAGTTTGGTGAAATGGATCTTATCTTGGAAAAGATGATGGCAGAGACTTCTTGCTTCATTTTGTGTCCCTTCTCTGTGTACTTCTGGTCAGGTAACTTGGACATTTTGCTTGCGAGAGGGGTCTTCGAGCCTCTCATGACTGCTGTTTATGCTCAGCCTTAAATGCCTGCTGTTTTTCAGCAGGCATCTTCAGAGGGTGACAACTTTGGAAGAGCAGTTACATAGCTCTTGGGTCTCCGCCACTCTGTAGTGGTTGCCACCTTAGATGTCCCCAGATTAGCTATCCTGAACTGGTGGGATTTGTGCTCTTGAAGTGACTTTGGCTTGTTCATTCTATTTTCGTCTTCTGTGCATCCCTTGTTCTTCTGGCACCAGGTCTTAACCCAAGATATACTACTGTTTTCAGACCTTTTGTTAAATATAATGACAACCAGTAGCTGTGCGTTTTTCTTTGATGTCATAATTTAATAGATCAAAATTAGGAGTAGGGCTTGGTCCGACCGCTTGTTTGCAGTATGGCCTTGTGGTGGGACCCTGAGTGGCCTGGGGCTTTGAGGTGGATCTGTCTGTACGTTCTCCTTTCATATCAATGCATTCATTTTTGTTTGTTTGCTTCTTTTGCACGTGATGCATGACGTGACTTCTGATTTTGATTACACCATTTTAAAAGCCCCAGATTCATTTCCTTGAAGATGCCCAGAGTTCACCCTTCCCGAGAATCCTTCTTCCCACCTTGTCTTTCAGGATATGTCTGCTGAAGTTGTATTTTTTCTTGGCCTCTGTGACTCCTGTGTAGTTTTCTTGATGACGTTCACTTGCTCAGACCTCTTTGGCCTCTGTTGACGACTGGGAGGTGTGTGTGTAATCATGGTAAACGAGTGCTCTGCTTTGTTTCTGCATTATTGGATGGCACAAGCCTCCTTCAAGTTGTTGCAGAGGTTGTTCCCTGTGTGTCACTTGGACTGGATGTTAGATTTACATTTGAGGTTCACTGCAGCATTGGATGAACATCTGGGGAAGCCTTGCCATGTGCAACAGGAACATTTCTTTTAATAATGACATATTCCCCCCCTCAAAAATAAAAAAAAAGAAAAAAAGAAAAGGAAAAAAAGAAATCAAACAAAGAAGTGAAGTGGATTTGCACATTATTCATCCTGATAAATATAACTATGAAATAGCTTTTTGACTTTGGACACAGTTGGAGCTTTATAATAGGCTGTCAGTTAAGTAACACCTGTGATCCTAATGCCAGGGTCCATTTTTCTGATTTTAGCTATAAATTCCATTTCACAATGCTCGGGGGATAGACCGGAGTCTGTAGTTGAGGCTGAGAGCTTAATTCCTTGTCATCGTCCCTTCCAGCCTTGGGTTTCTCCAGGCCATCTCAGCTCCAGAAAGCACTTTGATTTCTTGCTTTTTTATGGGTGAGGGTTTCAAATCTGTCTACATTTTCATAACTGTGCTTATGATAACAGATTTGTGTGCCTATTAGACATAGAAACCATTTTGTAGCTTAACTTTTTCAAAGAAAACAACTGTCAAATTATTCTTCCAAGGAAAAGAGGGAAAAAAGGATCAAGTGGGTGGAGTGTAAGTAACAATTACTGTAGGCTGATAATGTTTAAAGATTCATACAAAGATGTATTTCACAGGCCATACGTGTACGTAACAAATTCGCCTACTCTGTAATCCTACTTTTTATTGACAACACAACAATCAGCTCTTTCCAGAATGGTGAACTTCAGAATTTTTTTCTCCAGAAAATGCTGCATTTGAGCTCAGATAACTAATGTGAAATGCTATTGTTGGAGAAAACTGGCAAGCCTGCTTAGCAGGTAAGGAATTCAGGCTTACTGAATCCTGCTGAAGAAACCTTCAGTGCCTCTTTTATCCTGAGTCTCAGATTCTGATTTTCAGACTGAAGGAGGGTGCACCTCCATAGAATTGCAACTCCAAACGTTGCTCAGAAATAGCAGCTTTGCTACTGCTGTGGGAATGTACTCGTGTATTGAAATATGGAAATTTAAATGTAATTTAGAAACCCCATTGGCAGACCTCCGCCCTGGATACTGAGAAGGTGAGGAAAGCAGCTCAAACAAGTCATGCATGCAGGACAGCATACCTGTCATTAAATAATCTAAGACTATGCAAGTGTATTTTCAAGGCGAGAGTCATCCTAAGACTTCAAGCCAAACTTCCTTCTATTTCTCCAAACATGGGATGCATCACTGGAATTCATCTTCGCCTGTAAATTTAGCAATATTTTTTGCACTGAAAAGTAAGGAGAATCCATCCACAGAGAAAGAACAATTTATTTTCTCTTCATCTGAAGTGATTTTTTCAGCCCAGGACTGTTGTGACAGACTAATAATAGCACACAGTTATGAAATGTACCTGGGAACATTTCTGGGAAATCTTTCCCAGAAGATTCTGGGAAAATTACCATCTAACATTGGAAGATGCTTGCTGTGCTGACAGATCCCAGGACCTGGTTACTTACCCATCACGACTCTCTTTTAAACTTTAGAAGGTCAAAAGAATGAAATACAAACTTTGGGCAACATCAGAGGACCTGTCAGCCTGTCCTCACTCCCCTAGTCCTACATCCTGTGGAGAACCCTCACTTTGCCCAACATTACAAATCTTGACCCGTGATGCAGGATTGGCTCAGGCCCCGTCCCACGCTCTTCTCTGTGCATTTGAGATAGCAGCAACACCACGTTGGTGTCCACATCCATGCACGAGCTCTCTTCTAGGAGGATGCAGGCAGCAGGAAGGCTGCATGCACACAGCGAGGTTGGCACAGGCCTCCCCTTGTGGGAATGCAAACCAGGTAGGAGATGCTGGACATCCTCCACTGCCTTCCAGCTGGGCACTCGCGTGCTGCCGAGGGACATGGGCACCCCGGGGCAGCTGTAATTTCACCCGGAGCTGCTCAGGATTGGCACTAAGAGCCGTGTGAGTGGCGTCCTGCTGTAATCCTTTCAGCCTCTTGCACTTTGCCGATTTCTGCAAGGGAGGGAGCTGGTTCTGCATCTTCTAGAAGAAAAAAACAGAGCGAAAAAAAAATCATTTTTTAAAAAATCCTTGCTTTTCTACCACTCCGATGTCTACTGTATTGTGTAGCAGTGCATTTTGCATTTTCTCTTCTTCCTGTATTTTGTAGAACCTTAATAAATAAAAGATGTGAACACAAAATTGCTATTCAAATTCGATTGTCTCAAATTATGTCTGCAACTAAACAAAAATCTGGTGAGCTGTGATTTCGTGTGATGAAGGCAGCTCAGTGCTATTCAATCCAGTGGGAGAGAGATAAAGAAATGGAGTATTAAAAAAAT
This sequence comes from Lagopus leucura, assembly GCF_019238085.1. Classification (NCBI taxonomy): domain Eukaryota; kingdom Metazoa; phylum Chordata; class Aves; order Galliformes; family Phasianidae; genus Lagopus; species Lagopus leucura. The sequence goes on from NW_024962262.1 coordinate 62,255,388, forward strand.
ACCAATGAGCAAAGAAAAGAAGAAGGGAAAGTGTGATAAAGAACAGCTTAATACTTTAATGGCCTGAAGAGATTTTTCAACAAAACCATTACTAATACCTGTTATTCTTCTACACTCTGTTCTCACCATCACAAAACCATTAGCTCTTTGGTAGTCACAATCTGCCGTATATCTGTATCATGTCTTTTCACTGCATTTTATTTGTCTTTGTCTTCTTCTGCTTGACTGGTAACATGCAGCACCCTTGAGCTGTATACTTATTTCCAGACTGACTGCAACAGTTATAAATATCTGCTCGGTGCTCAAGGAGGCAGATAAAAAAGCGATGAGCTTCGCTCGCCAGAGTTCTGAATTGCCTCAGACAGGAAAGTCTGTCAATGAAGTGTTGTGAAATAAGAATATTGCTGGCTTCTTGTAATCTTAAAGAATAAACCTTTGGTTATATTCATGATAACAGACATAAAATTATTATTAGAAATGCTTTTCCTCTTGCACTTCGGTGCAGTGCTAGAATAGCCAGAATGGGTGTTCTATAGCTCATTGGCTCCTGACTATTTTGTCCTCAGACATGAACTTAATGAAGATGTAGCAGTGGGCTCTTGGTTCTGGGAGGGGATTGAGGCGTTCTGTGCTGTGCCTCCTGGCTGGGTGAGCTGTAAGACAGCGTGCCCTGGTGTGCAAAGAACTGCAGCGATACTTAAGCTGCCAGGTGCTGTGGCAGCCTTGCACATCCCTTCCTTTGCAGCAGCAGCAACATGGCCTTTTTTCCTCTGTGATTTCAAGAAATAAACTGTGTGAGTTTGGTCTCTTTGCATAAACACAGTTTACACCTAAATGCTTAACAAAATCCTACTTCTCCTTTTAAATCTTTCTTCTTGCTAGGTCTTCACAGTGTTGAGTATACTCTTTAAATAACAACACCGATATCCCCTCTTCTCCCCCACATCAAAGCATGCCACAGTGTGCACTTGTTCCTTCAGCTCTAGTGTTTTTTGAGATCCAGGCATTGGTTCATCCATGGACATTCACTGCACTGTGATCTCTGGCAGAGACAGACTAATGATGGAAGAAAGATCAGAAGATGGGGTTGTGTTCCAGATGCTTACTGCAGCAGCATCTCCAGGGGTCCAAGGCTTCAGAGTGTGACAACTCACTCTCAAGAAATTTGTCACGATAAACCTGTTAATAGCACAAATCAGAATGGGACTGTCTGAAGGTGTGCACAGGTACAGGCATTACATGGCACTTAGCAACTCCAGTTTGCGGTGTGCCGAGTTCTTCTTCAAGGGCTGTGCTTTGAATGCCTTTCTGCCAAAGACAGCTTTTGCAGGGAGTGTAGAAATAAAGCATCCATTTTGAAGAAGTTGATACAAACAAGTTAGATTTGGTCTTATTTTGGCAAAAAGAAGGTGGCATTGGTTGCAAACTGAAGATAGGGGTTAATTGTGAGGTGAGAGACCCCAAGAGATAGGCTGTGTCATGAAGAGCCATAATGATAAAGATCTTTGATCAATGAGTAAAGATGGATGGCAACAGGTATTGTAAATTCATGGTGCTAATGAGAATCCAAAGAAGGTGATGTTGCTGTTGATGCCTTGAACGGGGCTGAAGCTCTGCACTGGTGTTTTGTTGATGATGGTTTGGCTTGTGGCTTGTTCATTTGAGAGCAGCAAGTAAAGCCTGGACTTGGGGAGGAGAGGAGAAGCCATTCCAGTGCTTGGTGTGGGTGAGAACTGAGGAGCATGCAAGCCCTGGGTGCCAGATGGGGCAGAGAGGCCTGAGAGAGGCAGAGAAAGGCAGTGCTGGGAGCTGCAAGGACAATCTGGAGGGAAATCAGATGGGGGAAGGCCCTGCCACACCTCACTCTAGACTGCCTGGCTTGCCATGCTAGACAGCATGTTTCCAATTCTGTCAGCACAAGGAGGACTTGGTGACCAATCCTTTAGGTGGTGCATGATGGATAATCTCATTTCTCTGTAGTACACTCCATCCAAACGGTTTGCTCATTTAAACTCTGCTCAGCAGAGACTGTACAAATCTACTGTAAAGTTCATGCCATGACCACATTTCCTATCAATTTCTCCACCGGAATGTATATTAATGGAAACACGAGGATATATTAATTGTACCATTTTGAATAAATGTAACCTTAGCAGAGTACATTTTTTATTATTATTTAATAATTATGAGTTCAAGCTTTTCTTCATTTCCTGCTGTGAGCTTTTAAAAGTCACTGCAATGCTGAAACATAAATAGAGTACGTGATGTAACACTTTGCCTAGGCAAATATCATAGGCATTTTTACCCCAGGAAAATGCAATTAAATTAAAAATAAACGTTCAGCTCATTTGAAATTCTGCTGTATTGAAGCCAAATACGGGAAAACCAACTCAAAATGGAACAATATTTACTTCAAAAAATCAAACTAACGATTACTAAAATCTGAGTCAGCAAAAAATGTGGAAAATCCACAGAAAGCATGAACATTGCGTGTTTTTTGTTTGTTTGTTTGTTTAATCTTTAAAAATAGGCATGAAAAAATCCCCAACCTCAAGGTTTTTTCAGCCATTCCATTTGGTTTGTAACAAAACCCAGGTTGGATAATGCTCAGATTGTATCATTGCAATAGAAAGTCAGAAGGGAAGTCCAAAGTTAGCAGTGAGGACAAGGTGACCAGGTGCCAACCAGAACAGATGGATTATCATCTTCATTCTCTCATCCGCGGGCCATCAAATCCCTTCCCCCTGTCCTGTTTGGCTCCTTCCTATTTCCTTGTCTTTATATTTTTTTCTTTTCTTCTTTGTCTTCCTTTCTTAGCCACTTGCCTTGTTCTGACAATATGATTACTTAATACTTACCTGCCAAATTAACTGACTTATTTTACCAACGAGTGGAGATAGAGTTCCCTGACACTCGGTATTTGACAGTCCCACAGTCTTTTCTGTGTCCACAAGGCATGCACTAGAATGGGAAAATTCCAGTAAGTATGGTGGGCTTTTTCTACAGCACGCTTCTGTTACATACCAGCATGAACCGGTATGTATGTTGATTTGCCCTCTCTGTTTGACTTTTTAAGGCAATAAAATGTGAATAATTAAAAAATCTATTACAACCCACTCATCCTCTCTCCTTTATTCCAAAAATCACACCCAACTGACCTCTTACTGAGAATGGCGTTCCATTCGGCAAGGCTCTCTCTTTTCACAATGAAAAGAAAAAACCCTATTCAGCTAATTGAGCAATTTGCTTAACTGGATACACTGTACAAATGTATAGTGGAAATGCTAATGTATTAAGTATGAGTGTGTATTTGTATGCGTGGTGAAAAAGAAATGCTATATAGCTGCCGTAGCTAGAATGCTGCATAAATACCTGAGGCAAAACAATTGTTATTGGAGGTGTATTTTGAAGTTTACCTGCTAAGAATTGTTCATTGCCAGTAAAATTGAAGTAAATAAAATAAAATTGCTTAACTTTGACCTGAAGTTTATTGCTTAAGTTTGACATGAGATATATTTATTGAATAAGCTTGGAGAATCATCTTCTTTTGCTTTAAACACAGTACTTGGAGTGGAGCTGTGGATCTGGATACATCTGGCTAAGGCAACACAAAGCAAGAAGGGGATTTCCTATGCCAGAGCACTTATCCTTGTTTTGCCAGACAACAGCCAGAACAGGGAACACCTGTAGCATTATGATGACATTGGTCATGCAGCAAATTGTAGTGCAGATGTTCAAACTGTTTTGCAGAAGAGGATTTGAAGGAGAGCTTTGTGGGTAATTGTCAGAGGACTTTGAAAGTTTGAAAGGTCATTAAAAATCATAGGAACTGCTTGCTTGAAAAGCTGCCAGGCGGATGACTGAGGTTGGAATTGTTGTCTGATGAAAGCAGAAGGGGAACTCTTTTGTCTTGATGAGAGATGTTGCCAATGGTCAACCAGCTGTGAAGGGGCATGAAGTTAAGTCTGACAGTCATTTCTTGATGTGATAAATTTTATCAATTTCTTGGATATGACAGAAAAAGAATTTAAATGTTTTGGTGAGAAATAAGGCAGTCAAAAATTCAAATCAAGTGATTATGGGCTGTGGTCAAGCCAGATGGTCAGGAGAGCTTTGGCAGATTTGGCCATGCCTAAATTTATTGGTGAAGTCAATGGTCACTTCACAATGCTTAGTAGAGTGCTGCAAAACCAAATGCTACAGAAGTGCTTGGTTCCCTCCCTTTCAGCAGTGGTACTGAGGATGTGTCATGCCTCTCAGGCTCTAAGCGCTCTCCTGGGAATGCATAACTAGGCAGAGCTGAGGTACAATAGAAAACTGAGGCAAAGAACACTTCAGGGGCCACATCTTTGGTTTCTCCTTTCCTCAGAATGGAGAGAGGCTGAAGCTCACCCAGGAGCAGCCTCTGTTGCACCAGCTTTTGGGCAGTAAGGAACCCTGCAGGAATGCTAAGAGCGTGAATGGAGTGGAGAGAGGAGTGGCTAAAAAGAGGCTTTTAAAGAATAGGCTACAGAATTTACTTGCTTTTTGTTCTTGAATTTTGCAGTAATGCAGTACCTATGTAGTATATTTACATCAAATAATGTCCTATCAGGGATTAGGTATTTGAGACATTCTGTACAAAATCTATAGTCCTCCTACCTTAAAATCGTAGCCATTTTGCTATGTAGAGAAAACGGCATTGAGTTAACCTTACAGCAGCAAAATGCATTAGGAGGGTGAACCCTCCCAATGGGAGGAATACCAAATTGGAATTAGGAAGTGAATGAGACTGGGATGATATAACAGCCATTTATTTATCATTTCCTTTTCTTATTCTCTGATTGCTTTCTTTCATGTTACAAAAATGAGACAATGGGAATAGCTCAGTGTGTGATATTTGAGTTTTCTTAAAACACAAGAGTGTTCTGAATTGCTGGTGTGGTCTGCAAAGCAGACACAGTCTGCAAAGCTCAAAGGACTTTTAAACCTCAACGTTTATCTTTTTCTTTCCTTTTTCCTTACACAGTCAAGACCTACCAAAGGGGTCCATCATCCCACAGCAAGATGCTGCTGCTACTGTTTCTCATCTGTGTCATCCAGATTTATTTCATTTTAACACAGTGGAGGGATGACATGGTAAGGTTTGTATTTGCCAAGGAGAAAGCCAGAAGTCCACAGAGATCCATGCCTAATAAAGTATGGCTGCATCTTTTGCAGGAGTATTTCCACAGAAGTTTTTTGAAATCCTCCAGAAGAAGATACTACTTGACAGCATTAATTTATTAAGCCTTCTTTGTCAGGTGGTATGATTTAAACCCAGTTTACAAAGGGGTAAGCAATGGCGTGCAGAGGTGAAGCAATTTGCCCACAGTCCCACCAAAGGCAGCAGAATAAGAAAAGCACACCATCTCTCTGCCCTGTAATAGCCCCAAGATCACCAAATATAAGCCGGGCTCAGAATGAGAGAACCCCCCCACTGGGAAGCTAACAATGGCCGCAGACCTCCAAAGAAGCAGTGAATCTAAAAGTGAGGGAGCTTTTCTGTCCAGAAGCTATTTCATTACTAGCCAGTTCAAAACCTCTTTTATACGTAGTGGGCAGCTTATGCACATTGTGTGGGAAATAAGGAAATGGATTTATTTTTATTCTTTTACCTTCTCTCCACACACACCAGCAACGGTATGGGCAGGTATTTGATGATAAATGGATTGCCTCTCTCATACAAAGGTTTTAAATGAAACGTCTCTTTTCTGACTAAAAAGTAGGTTAGTCAATTTTCAGTGGCATTCTCCTTCCACTGAAAATCATCAGCTTATATTTGCTGTAAAAATGACACTATCATCATAAAAGCTTCTCCTGTTGGGATTCACCGCACCATTTAGACCAGATAGCAGTGTAAAGTCCTAATGGAGAGATAAACATTTGAGCATCTTTCCTGATACCGTAATTGCCACATTTAGGTGCTGCTGTATGTGAAAACAGAAGTACACAGAAAATTTCCTTGTTCATTCCATATGCTAGACATTTTACCATTCTGGCACCATATGTTGTTTGTTATATACGTGTGTGATACACACCAAAGCAAAAGTCTCCTTTCTCCTTTTGTGGCGATGGAGCTGCTTTGTGATGTAAAATGTAACTTCTGTTCCTGTTGCCTCCTGGAAAGAAAAACTCTCGCTGAAAAAACATTGCTGAGAGAAAAGCCAAGGAAAAACTGCTGCAGGAAACTGGTTGTGCCAGAAAAAATGATGCTAACAGAGATGAAGTCTCAAAGCCAGGAAGATGCAGCAAAGCTGGTAAGCAGCGCTTAAGGCTCTTTGTTGTTTGGTAGGAGCTGTAGTCAAGTATACCAAAGATTTCTCTTGCCTACTGGTCAAGCCTGCTGAGATTCTGCAGTTGGGAAACCTGCAAATTTAGCGGGGATGTGCAGATACAGCTGGGAAGAGGAAGGGATATATCAGTCCTGGGTAGGACCCATCTCCTTGTTTTATTGAGTTAATGCACTTAGCACTCTGGGGCAGCCCCTGTCACAGCTCTGGGAAAGTGGCCGGCTGTGATGCAGTGAAGTTTGGCTTTCAGAAAGTGGGAGTTCGAATGAGCTCTCTGTTGAAGGCACATATTTAGGGTAAACTTAATGCAGGTGCCCTGAGGAAAGAACTTGATTTAAGAGATCAAAGTAGGGGAAAGGGTGATTGGTGGGAAAAAAGTACTAAATTACTCTGACAAAGGGCATTTGTAACATCAGAAGATCTGAGTTTAGGAATGTACAGATTGGGAAACATATTTTGGTGACCTCTTCTCCCAGAGTAATTGAAAATTATTCAGCTCTGCTGAGTGTAACTGCCAGTAGCTTCTGCTTCAGATAATTGAGTTCTCTACCCTCAATTTGTTTGCCTACATTTCAGGCTTTGAAAAAAATAACACTTAACCTTTTATTGTTTATTCAGATTTATTTAGACCAAACAAAAATCTCTGTGACTGTCTGCATCAGCTATGCACATTTCTGCTGAGCTCTGAAGTGAGGTGAGGCTCAATAAAATGCAGTTCAAAAAGTTCCTTTTCCTGGGGTTATTACTTACAGTGTAAGTAATTTTGAACCGTATTGGATGTCTCTGATAATGTTAGCTTATGGAATGGATATAGTCCTATTCCTCCCCAAAGACTCAACATAAATTCTTGTCTGGAGAAGATCTCTCATAGGACAGATGCTTGACATTACTATATCATGTGTGTTTGGGATTTCACTTGAAACATGACAGATCCTAAAATGTAAGAACAATGGATAAGCTGAGTGATAGGCCCCAATCTACCCTTGCTAGTGGTATCGCAGACTGCACTAGGCAAAGTATTGACAGCAGATGGATGGAGGTGCATCTTCCTCTCTACTCAGCACTGGTGAGGCCACACCTGGAGTGCCAAGTACAGTTCTGGGCTCCCCAGTACAAGACAGATATGGATATCCTGGAGAAAGTCCAATGAAGGGCCACCAAGACGGTGGAGGGATGAGAGCATCTCTCCTATGAGGAGATGGTGAGAGAGCTGGGACTGTTCAGACTGGAGAAGAGGATGATCAAGGAGATCTTATCAGTGTCTATAAATTCCTGAAACGAGGGTGTAAAGAGGATAGAGCTGTGCTCCTTCCAGTGTTGCCCAGTGCCAGGACCAAAAGCAGTGTGCACAAACCTGGGCACAGGAGGTTCCCTCTGAACACCAGGCAGCACTTCTGTGCTGTGCAGCTGATGGAGCACCAGCATAAGCCACCCAGAAGCTGTGGGGTCTCCTCCCTGGAGATATTCAAAAACTGCCTGGATGTGGGTCTGGCACCCTGCTGTGGGTGTCTCCGCTGGGACAGGGTTTGGGTCTTGGACTCAGAGGGCCTTGTCAACATCAGCCATCCTGTCATTTGTAATTCTGTGATTATCCAGCCTGCCTCTTACCCCTCTTATTCTAGTATGTCTAGCCAGACTTTTTAATGTGTCTTAGGATAACAGTGCATTAGTGATGATGTAGGTATATTGGTTTTATTACATCTAAAGCTTCAGAAAGCACTGATTTATTTGCTGATCCACATTACTTATTTTTTTCCAATGTCCTGAAACCTCTCCAGAGACAAACTCTTCTTTTGACCAGGGTCTGCTCACAGCCTGTCAGTGATGCCCTGAGTAGTGTGCTGTTAATGGCACAGATGGATAACTCCTAACTGTCATATCATGTATAAGAGTGCCAGTTTTAACATAGGTCCATGATGGCCTTGACATTTTTCGTCTGAAGTCTTGATCCTTAAACTGGGCAACATGCAGCAGGTTCCTTCTCCTACCTGAGAAGGAAGGCGGTAGGTTTGCAGTGCCAGGCAGGAGATTAAAGGAGGTTTACAGAGGGATGAGGGCAGAGAGATGAGGAAGATCCGTGTGAATGTATGCACATCATTTTACCTGGAGAGTAGGGTGGGTGGGGGTAGCAACACCAGAGCTTTCATTATGCCTAAATTGGTTCAAATTCCACAAGGCAAGAACCTGCCCTGGGAGGACCTGGTCCTTGTTCCAGGATCTCTGATTTCTCAGAGTGCAGCAGAGTTGGGTCTGGCTTCCCTCTGGCTTACAATACATAGAAGGGGAAAACAGAGTCTTTATTAAAGACTGTTGAGGTGCTATGGAGTTACCACCATTACTGGGGAAAATCAGTGATACTCAAACAATGTGTGACTTCCTTCCTCAGATCTTCAAAGTAGACTTAGCCACATAGAGGCTCAGTGACAGGGAACACAGCTGCAGTGGACTCCTCTGTGGATATAATGCAGCATCAAGTGCTTTTATTTGCTTGTAAATACAATGATTTCAGGACTCATTTTTGCCATGTGTGGAAAAACGATACATATACAACCCCTGGGAGTGTACTTGTGGAGAAGGAAAAGCTTGCACCTTCCTCTTCAGCCTCTGATTTCTGCACTTTTAGCTTTTCCAGTGGATAGGGTATGTCCTGTGGCAACATTAATGGTCAGGCACAGCAGCTTTTGGTGTTCTGAAAAGAAAATTATGACTATCCTCAACCTCTACTTTTCAGCAGTAATTCTTGCCTAGAATAGCTCTATTGTTCCTCACACAGTAGAAAACTGTTGGCTTTCCATGACTTTGGCAGAGTTGTAATACCTCTGAGGGTATGATTTTGCCTAAGACTCTATCTGTAAATAACCTTTCACAGGCAGTGATTGTGCAAACATTTTGGCATGTCAATATTCTTGTAGGTTTTTCCATGCATGAATGTATATGACTGTTGGAACTGAGGGTTCAGTCACAGAGATGTTGTTTGTTAAGGTGTATTTCCCTTGTGTAATGTCAGAAGCCTATGTTCAGTCTGGATTGTTTCCTACAGTTCTGGGGGTTGTCAAACTATATAACTTCCTAAATAGGACCGTGTTTCAGAGAGATTCATCTGTCTGAATAATTAATATTTACTATGTCTTGCAATTAAAAGAGAATTGGACTTGTTTTTGCAAAAATGCCCCAAAGTCTCTCTTGTTTCGGTGGTGGATCCAGACAGTGGATCCTTTTTATGTTGTGTGTTGCATGTACACTGTTCTTTACGTACATGCAAATTACAGTTCTTGATGAGGAAAAAAAAAAAGATCCAACGCTACTACAGTTGTGCTGTCCTTGACTGACAATTAATTGATGACAGAACCTTGCAAAAACATGTATGTGCCAATAAGTAACAAATATGGGAATGCTAGTTTCACACTGACCTGTGTCTGGAGTGTTTATCACTGTCTAGGATGCTACTTTCGTTGCCTTGCCCATAATTTCCCACATTCACAAGAAATACATATAGGAAATAGACTGGCAATAGGATGCAATGATCACTGTCATCTCAGCCATTCATTACCGCCTGTCATATTAGAAGGACTGAGGTTACAGTAGTGCTTCCTCCTTAATCAGCTGGAAGGGAAGAAGCCTCCCAGGCAGGTGAAATACCACTTACTTTCCTCTTACAAAACAGAATGATTTCGAGCAGCGCCAAGCCATTAAAGATTTAGCAGTGTTGTGGAAAGGTTGCAAGAGGCCACTCTGTTGTTGACACAGCCTGAGTGAGTTTAAAGGCCAGATCCTCAGAAGATACAAACTGGCACTGTTCAATTGACATCAACTAAGTGATGGCGCTGCCCGTACACCCCAGGGTACTTTAGAGAATTAGACCCAACCAGAGGGCCTGCAGTGCTGCAGTCACTGTTTTACTTTCTCAAATATCATTCCAGTAACTTAATTTCCTTATTTTTTCTTTTCTTGTTCTGTTAGTGAGAATAGCCCAGCACAATTGGAATTAGTTCATTGCAGTACAGCATATTATCAAGCCTATGTCTTTCTATCCAGACTGATCACCAAGCTGGGCACAGTGAACACAAGCTCTGAATGCATCTAGGTTCACGTTTAAATCATGTTTGAAATTATATGTTGGTTTGCTTTCTTTCTTCCTTCTATCTTTTCTTCCTTTTTTTGGCTTCCATTTTTGTTTTATTTCAAGTCATAGAAGACTTTTTGTGGCCTGTTCTGATACCTGGAAGTACTACAAAGATGCTGCTCATGGCACAGTTTGAGTTGAGCCTGGATGGTAGAGACAGATTGAAAGAAATAATATAAATAAAAGTACATGGCCTCTTGGACCTAAGGTTGACTGGCTTGCCAGACCCAATTCATCTATCTCACAAAAAAAAAAAAACAAAAAACAACTCTCAAAACAATCTAAAACCAAAGAGAAAAAAATCCTCCACAAATTCCTATTGGTTTAATTTGCTTCACTGGCTTCCACTAAGGATATCATTATGCTCTTTAGTCCTAACCCAGTCCTAACCTGTTCAACTTTCTTGTTGAAATAGTTTGTTTAATTAATCCCCCGTCTTTCCGTTTGTGAGTGCTATGTATTGCAAAAGAGATTTTGATGCAAAGCATTACCAAGTTAATTAGCTTTGGCCCCGATCCATCAGATTTAATGGGGGTATTTACACGTTCAAAGGTAGACAACTGTTGAAGTGCTTCATTGAAAGGAGCACTTCTGTAATGAGAAGGGTGCTAGGTGGTTTGGCTTCCGTCTGCTGTGCAAAGTTAGTGGGGGCACTTTTCTTGTCAGCAGACAACCTCTGATTCTGGTGAACGCTGATGATGTTTTACATACATCTTGCACAGTGGGGGAATACTTAGAATGATCTTCATCATATATTTCTGCTCCCTCACCTATCCTTCTCTATTCTAGTACTGAAGAAGTTTCCACTGAGTTTGCCATATTCTCTGCACGTGTTTCAAGAAGCACGCTAGTTAAGCCCATGCAATTTCTAGCTTGAAAGATTTAATCAATGAAAGCTTATATGCTGGAATCTTAACTGAATTAGTCCTTTTTGTTCATGGACCAATACTTTTTCTATTGTTCATTTGATTCTTGGCTAGGATCTTCCGGTTATCTCATAGACTGAGATTAAAATTGATGCGATCTCTGACTTGTTGTAGGACAATAGCGCATTCCACATCAACAGACAACATTTGTTAACCTTACAGCAGCCTATTTGTAAGGGAGGGCAAGGGACATACGTGGCCAACTTGGCTTTGGTCCCTCTCACTGCATGGCAAACCTCTCCACCCACCAAATGGCTGAAGCTTGGTGTTCTCTTTCAGTAAAACTCTGCGTCTGTAGAAATTCTGAACAATTCCATCCACGTCAATAATGTCTTTATTAAGACATTTATTTATTAATAAATCACAGTATTTCATTCTGTGAATTTTCATGTGATTTTCTTATTATAGGAGTGTGGGAATACAAGAAAAACAGTTCAGAGCAGAAGCTGTGGAGCAAGATAAGCAGCATGAGAACCAAGGACACCTCTAGAAGAAGAAAGAACATTTCACGGCTCTGAGTGGATAAGCACCTGTGAACGGTTGAAGAGTGTTTTGTAGAATGCTCTGTTGACGTGTAAAGGTGGATGGGAAAGTTGTAGGGGTGGGTGGATGGGAAAGCTAGAAAAAGAAAACTTGTGAAGGTATATAAGTGATGTGATAACTTGTAATAAACGATTTGGATCATTCACATCTGAGTCCGTGCATCAGACACTGCATAGGAGGATGCTTGCATCCAGCAGCATGCGCAGAGATGCAACAGTGAATGCTGAAAAACTTTTTAAATGATCACTCTTGCAATGGCGCTTTTGGTGCTTTGCTGTGTAAGCTGCTACTTGAGTTTCACAGGTATTTGTAGTAGGTGAGGCATTAGAAGATGCTGAACCCAAGAGATCTTAGACATATAAATCACAGACCTCAGATTTAGTCCACAGGTTTGGAGGATGGAAACCAAAGTGAACTGCAACCTATTTTGTGCATCTATTATTAGTACAAGCATGTCCAGTGTGGGCTGGCATAGCTCATACTGCGGCCATCCCCTGCTCTGTGCCATCAGAGCTGCCCAGAGGCCCGGCCCTTCATCACCAACTGAACATTGATGCTCTGTGAACCCTATCTGGGCTGAAACTGGGACATGGGGTGCAGAGCGGCTAAACACAGTCCTGTGAACAGTGAAAAATATGCAGTTCTGCTTTCTGCTTTCCATTTATGACACGGGGATTTGAAAATAGGTTTCAAGATTGCTGAAAAAAATAAGCAATTTCTTGGTTTATTTATAACTCCATTTTGAGTTAACATAAATAAATTACTTGTGAATTTTCAAATTGAATGTACAGAATTGCTATGAAAAATCTAATCATGTCTACCAGACTTTTCTAAGACCTCTCTTACCAGAGAGAAATATCTCTCGCTTTACAATCACACCTTATTCATGTTACCACTTTTTGACAGTACACGCATTTGTACAGGAAGAGTAACATTTCATGAAAAATCTCTGATGAACACCTGGAGAGTTCGTTGAGAATGGCAGCCAATGCTATTGAACCAGGCTGATTCATTAATATCACAAACACAAAGTCACTTATCCTTCTGGTTTTCTGGTTTTGTTGCTTTTTTACGTTTTAATTAAAAAAAAAACCACTAAAATTAAAATAGGTTTTGTTACTTTATATACATTAACTATATTACATATTTTATGAAGGTTACTCAAAAAGTAATGCTTCCCATTTTATGATGTTGGCCTGTGATATCAGAGGTGGACATTGGTGGTATGGCAGTAGAGGTTGAATGTTCTCACCAATATTCCAATACATTTTGCTGCCATGAGAGAGACAGCAGAAGAGGGGCAGTCTGACACAGTGGCATCTGGCACGGAAGTGTTCATGAACCAAAGTTTGCCACTGGATTCCTCCATGTGGAAAAAATGGCAGCCACTGCCATTCATCATCCACATCAGTGGGTATTAGCACAGTGGCGTGGTAGGTGGTGCGTTTCAGCAGTGGTAACTGTAACAATGGGTCACCTCTGCTGAGGTTGGGCTTGCAAATGCTTATCCATCTCTGACAAAAAGCATAGTCTATGGTGGTGACTGTGTTGAAAAATAGTGTTTTGTAGCTGAGAATTTGCTCTATCAAACAGTGTTATTGCGCTTCTTGTGGCTGTTATTGTTTTCATAGAAATAAATTGGAGGCATTACTTTTGGAGAAGCTTATGCAGCCCAAGACAGTTCACTCTGAGGCCCAAGCAAACCAAAAAACTGGACCCCCACCTTAGAAGAAGTGATATAGGCTAGCAAGCTGAACTGCCTGGTGGTGAATTTCAGTTTTCATTTGTTTACTTACTTATTTCCTAGTATGCAGGTTTCCAGATATATGTGATATAGGTGGTGGATAGATTCACAAGTTCAGGATGATCTTTGTACTCAAAGTAATTATGATGCAGTACTTCATCCTGAAAAGATAACTCTCAAGGACCTGTGATCCTGTCTGATTCATATGGCTGTCCAGATTGCCATCAGAGCCCTTGTGAGAGCAAATTTTAATCTTGGAAACTGAGACCTTTGTCTACTACTGAACAGTATTGCTGGATGATTCTTGCCACCACTCCAAAATAATCAATAGTGAAATGCACCATTAGTGGCTCCTAAGTCTTCCCCTTGGCTGGATGTGTTGAGCTTGGGTGGTAAAGAAGTAAACGCTTGGTCAAGTCAGGGTGCAAACCAGCCTAGAGGGAGAAATTCCAAGGAATCACAGCCATTTCTGCAAGTTTTTCATCTCTTATTCTGTAAAGGATACGAATGATGGTACAACATGTGCCCAAACCCAGCCAAATCCATCCTGAGTGTTCTTTCACACAAATAAAAGCTTGAGGGTCCTGCGCCATACAGTCCTATTTCCACTATAATTATGATATTTTGTGACTAATTTGCTTTCCCACGGGGTGCCCAGAGGAGGGACCTTGCTGCGGGGTGGCTGCATCAAGCAGGCCGTGTCCCCGGGCCCAGGTGTGAGCAGGGGAATGAATACAAGGCAGCCTGCGGTGGGAGCCCTGCCACTGTTAGATTTGTAGCCAATTAGCAGTGTTGCACAATTCCAGCAGAGTAACACCAGTCTCTATAGACCGGGTATACAGAGAGAAATTAGTTTAGACAAATACCTCTTAATCCCTTGTTCTTGGCTGGTCTGGAGCGCCTACTGCTAAGCGCTAATAGCATTGGGAAATCCCAATTCCCAGTGTCAAGGGCTTAGAGGAATCAGACTATTAAAGGCAGACATTTATTTTGCATTAGCTTTGATCAGCGGCTCTAGGTGAAATCTCCTCAAATAACACAACCGCGCGGCCTCCTTCTCGCGGGGCCGCGGCTTCGCCCGAGGCTCAGACCGCCGGGGCCGCCGGGTCTCACCCCGCGGGGAGCGGCCGCCCCTGAGGACCGACACCGGAGAAGCCCGCTAGCAGCCGGGCCGGGCCGGGTCGGGCCTCGCTGCGCCGCGCGGCGCTGTGCCGAAGCGGCGGCAGTGGGGATGGCGGAGGCGGTTGGGCGATCTCACGCTGCCCCCCCGGCGGCCGTTACCGGCCGTGCCGCCGCCCGCTGCCCCTCCGCCCCGAGCCCAACCTGGTTGCGGCCCGGCCCGCCGAGCTGCCCTTCTCCCTTGCCTCTTGGCCAAGGCAGGGCTCGCCCCGCCGTCCTCGGGGCTCGGAACTCCCCGCGGGCGCTCAGCGGGGCGGCGGGTTCCTGCGGTGGTAGGAGCAGGGCTGGGCATCGTGCCCGAGAGCCTCAGCCCTCTCACTGGAAATCACCCAGTGCTCTTCCAGTGCTAGCCCCCAGAAGCTGATCTGAGTATGGGAATCATGAAATCCCAGAATCATTAAGGGTGGAATGATCTCTAAAGATCATCTAGTTTGACTCCCAACTCACACCCATCCTGCCCACTAACCGTGTCCCTCAGTGCCACATTCACACTGTTCCTGAGCACCTCTAGGGATGGTGACTACCATCTCCCTGGCAGCCTATGCCAGGGTATCACCACTCTTACGGAGAAGAAATTTTCCCTCATATCCAACCTAAGCCTCCCCTGGCACAACCTGAGGTCATTCTCTCTTCTCATTTTGCTGTTAACTGGCCAACCCCCACCTCTCTACAAGCTCCCTTCTGGCAGTTGTAGAGAGCGATAAGGCCTCCCCTGAGACTCCTCTTCTCCAGACTGAACAGTACCAGTTCCTTCAGCCGTTCCCAATAAGACTTGTGCTCCAGAGCCCTCACAGCTTCGCTGTCCTTCTCTGGACACTCTCCAGGGCCTCAATATCTTTTTTGTAGTGAGAGGCTCAAAACTGAACACAGCACTTGGGGTGCAGCCTCACTGGAGATGAGTATGGAGGGACAATCACCTCCTAGTCCTCCTGACAGCACTATATCTGATACACGCCAGGATGCTGTTGGCCTTCTTGGCCTTCTTGGCACACTGCTGGCTCACGTTCAGCTGGCTATCGACTAACACCTCCAGGTCCTTTTCCTCTGTGCAGCTTTCCAGCCACTCTGCTTCAAGACTATAGCGATGCATAGGGTTGTTGTGAGCAAAGTGCAGGACAAGTGCAGCACTTGTTGAAGCTCATATGATTGGCCTCAGCCCATGAATCCAGTACCAATGCCTGAGTGCAAAAATCTTTAAGTAAAATTACTTACTATGCTCTGTTCTCATGTCATGCAGTTGCAGAAAGTCCACGACATTAAAAATAAGATCTTGCATCTGGGGCTGCCATGAGTGTATTTTAAAGATCCAGCCTCCCCATGTATTGTAAGTGCAACTTGCCAAATGATACTGGTGCATAAGTAAACTAATGGTATGATAAAATACAAAAAAATTGCATGGGAAGCTTCCTGGACACAACTATTAGGCTCTTGTAACACTATAATGTTACTTATGTGCTCTAGAAACTTCTAGGTTGGAGGGGAAATTGCACCAACAGATGAGATGCAAAGCAACTTTTGGATTCTGCCAGTGTTTTCAGGCTGCAGAGTGGCATGCAGGGGAAAAAAATAATGTATTACTCCTAAATACTAATTATTTGCATGCACTGGGTCTTGGTCCATAATTGGAAAGTGAGCAATCTGTACACATAAAATGTAGCAATTTCTGTACTTATGTAAGTAGCTGTTATCTAAAAATTACATAGTTTACCACGGTGTTAACTTTATGACTGCTTCTTGGCATTGCCTGGACGCACAGTACCTGCAGAAGGCACCTGCTGGGTTTCTGAATGCATCAGGTACATCCTAGCATTTCTGTGACTTTGGAGGAATGTTAATAGCATGACAGTAGCACAGCAGGCTTCACGGAAGAGCGGTGAGGAGGGAGGATAGCAATGACGATTGCATTAGGGCCACTTTGCCAGTGTCTAAAATAATTTTACAGATGAAATGCCCATATATTAAGCAGGGGTGTGAAGACAGAAGGGTGAAAGGCTTTTTTATTATTTCTGTTTTTTTTTTTTTTTTTTTTTTTAGTGGCCAGCTTGCAAATAATCAATTATTTTTCAGCTGTAAATAGAAAACATGGGTGGCTTAAAGATCCTACTTATCTCAGATTTTTTATCTATCTATCTATCTATCTATCTATCTATCTATTTATATATTTATTTTCTGGAGAGGCCTTTGGGTCTGTGTGGTGGCCTTCTAATCCAGAGATTGATTGTTTAGATACACTGCAGATCCAGCCACCCTTTCCGTCCTCTTCGGAGTTTATCTTGGGGTTAGCATCCATTATGCTGTGGTTGCAGCTACACTGTTAGGAGCTAATAAGCTGTCTCTGCTCTTGCTCCAAAGAAGCCAGATAGGCTTTTCTGCATGATGGGGCCCTAGATCATCTTGGAGGCAGGGCTGCTCTGCAAGAGGTGAGCCCTCTGTTGGCTGCTTCCTTGTGTGTAGCCTGCAAGTGCTTCCCCTTAGAGACAGTAGCAGGGGTCTGCTGTCAGCTTGAAGGAGTTCAGGGACAGGACATGGCCATGTGTCATATGTAGTTTTCTAAAGAGTCAACACCTTTGAATGAAAGAGTAGTTAAGTGGAAATTCCTAACCAGAGTCCAGAGGAGTCATCACTAAGATGATCAGAGGGCTGGAGGACCTCTCCTACGAAGAAAGGTTGAGGGAACTGGGCTTGTTTAGCTTGGAGAAGAGAAGGTTCTGGAGGGACCTCATTGTGACCTTCCAATACTTGAAGGGACCATATAAACAGGAGGGGGAATGTGATATATAAACAGGGTGGATAGTAATAGGACAAGGGGGAGTGGTTTTAAGCTAAGACAGGAGAGGTTTAGATTAGATATTAGGAGGAAGTTTTTCACTCAGAGAGTGGTGACACACTGCAACAGGTTGTCAAGGATGTTGTGGATGCCCCATCCCTAAGGCATTCAAGGCCAGGTTGGATGTGACCCTGGGCAGCCTAGTCTAGTTGTTGGCGACCCTGCACATAGCAAGGGCATTGAAACTAGATGATTTTTGAGGTCCTTTTCAGCCCAGGCCATTTTATGATTTTATGATTCTATGATCATGGCAGTAGGAAAGATGGGGAACACTGGAGGATGCTTGACTGTTACGAAGACATCCAGTGGTAAAATATAGAGAAAAACAAATTTTACATTGGAAATAAGATGTGGATTTTTATCATTTAATTCACAGTTCAGATTGTTAGGAGTTATTGATTTTTTTTTACCATTGCTTTAAGTTTTTAAAAAGAAAATTGGATGTTTTCATAGAGGATATACTCTAGTCCAAATGTAAATTGTTGGGATCAATGCAAGGATTACTGGATGAACTTCTCTGGCCCTTGCTATGCTGCATGTCAGACTAGATGATGCTAACAATCACTTCTGGCCACAAAAATGTACGAGTAGTAGAAAATTATAAGTTTGAGAAAAATAAAATGATATGAAATTAACTCTATAACAGAAATATTTCTGCAATATAAACTCCTCTCCTGTTGCATTATTTCACATTCTCAGTGAAAGCAATTCAGATTTTCACATTTGAGGTCAAAACTGAGGGACTGACTCCCAGTAAAAGGTCAGTCTGCCCATCTTAGTGTGGTAATCAGTTTTTCTATAGAAGAATAGCTTCCTGCAGCCATTATTTCTACTTGACTCATTCAATTTTTGGAAACTCTCAGATGTGATAGAATTGAATAGGTAATTGTGCTTTTTTGATGGTTGAATGGTATTTTTATTTAGGCCTCTTAGACAACTGTCTTCTAGAATTTAAAGCAGATTTTAAAATAATGCTGTTTTGGCCCAACAATTCTTGAACAAACCCCTGACTATAGTGAGAGAACTTGCACTTGTTTGGCATGATAAAACATCTCTGGCAGTGAATGAGACATGGAAGTCAGGGCAAACATATTTTCCCGTGACTAGCTAAACTTTGTATTTTCAGTTCACAGGAACAGCATATGTACACGAAAGTGAGTAAAACCAGAATTAATATTAGCAACCAACATGTTGCTTGCTTCTTTTTCTGAAATTTGTCAAAGGAAACAAATGAAAGCTGACTTCATAGCGGCTGTAAATTTCCTTTTTTTTGAGAACGCAAAAGGCCCATATTGCTAAACTTTTCCATGCCTTCTCCTGGGCATAAGTCTTGAGGAAGGACTTGTTATACCTGTGGCTATGTCATACCTTGTGGCTTTGCTTTATTTTGAAAGCTGGACATTCTGAGCTTTCTGTTTCAATTTTGGATGAGATTAAGAAAGAAAATTCTTTGCACTGAAATTTTCAAGTCCTGCTTCCATATCCTCACAGAGATCTGGCTCAAGACAGGTTCTCTTGTATCTTTTCAGTGAGAAACCATCTGGGCTAGTCTCTCTTTAATTAGGAAAAAGAAGCCTATTTTCCGAAACTCTTTCACAGAAGGAAGGACATAAGAGGACTAGATACTTCTGAGCCATTTGAAACTAGATGATCATTGTGGTCCTTTTCAACCCAGGCCATTCTATGATTCTATGATTCATCTATGCTAGGATGAGGTAAATTGCAACTTACAGAGATTTCTTTACAAGGAACTATAGGCCACTAGCTCAGCTGTAGATGTTTGCAGTACTGGCACTGGCCAGCAAACATTAACTGGGAATAAACATGGAATAATAGAGGAGAGAACAGACGGTAATATAAAAATAACCATGAAAATAATACAAACGCTTACAAAGCAAAAACGGTATAGAAATATGTAGAAAAAGGAAAATATGAAAGGAGAGGAAGAAGTACAGAGGACAAAAAAAGAAAAAAAAAAAAAAAAGAAAATACCTATTTCTTTTCCTTTGCTGGAGAAAGCAAAGGTGGCTAAGTGTTTTCTTGTAACAGCACTTGCTGAAGCCTGGCCAAGAGAGGAAGTAGAGCGCTTGTTTTCAACTGAGCATGACCCAGTGGTAGGGCATAGAAAGAAAGTGAATGTTGAAATCTTATTAAGATACTGTTTTTGCTCAAAGTTCCTTGTTTGATATTGGCTGAGCATTACTAATCTAGCACTCATATTACAGCATTCAGTGCTTCATCTATCCTTACTCACTTTGCCCTGCATTTCTCTGGGAAAAAGTCTATGTGCCTGTACAGCCAGGGGGAGAGAGTGAGATGGCTATTCTGGGTACTTGCATTTCAACACAGTGAAATAACAAGGGGGAAACTACCTCCTACTCCTACACTTCAAATTCAGCCTCGAGCTGCAGCCTTGCTTGTACACAACAGCCCCACACTCAGGGCCAGCTTGATTGTGCCGTTAAATTTAGAAAGTGGTGCCCTGGCAGGTTTTAACCTGTAATGACTAACATTCTCCCAAATGATTTTTAGACACTTTCCTTGCTTTCAGGTCCAAATGCCCTTCAGCCATCAATCAGAGGAGAGCCTTTTCTCTCCCACTTTTTCTGAGATCCACATATTTAGGCTGTGTCTAGCGTTTCCTTGCAGGTTGCTGTAACAACTATGCTCCCTTTTCTCTTTCACAGACTTCCAAACCTCCTCAGTATCAGAACAAATTCCTCAGCCTTAGAAGCACCCCTTTGTTTGGACAGTCTCGCATAGTGTCAGTGTGTGGCTATTGATTTAACATCTCAGCAGACAAAAGGACCATCCTGGGTTCTTATACTTGCCTTTAAATGAAAGTTGTCAATTAGGTCCTTCAGCTTTGAAGAAGTTTAAGCTGACTAAACAGTCTGGAACCTATTCATTCACATAAAAGGAAAGAAACCAGGAGAAGCAAATATTGCATATTAAACCTTCTTGTTTATGAAATTTAAACAGTTGCCAAAATCCACTGGTTGTCTCTAAATCTCAGATACTGTCTAAACTCTTAATTCCAGAAGCTAAAGAGTGCATTCATTCTGCCATTGTCTCAGCTGCAGTTGAACACTGCAATGACTTTTAATTTGTTTTCTTTCTTCCCGTGCTTGTTCCTTGACCCCAGATCTGTCAAAATCACTTTCCTTATCTACTACTCTGATTGTGTAGTTCAGCTGTTTGAATTGCTCCACTAATGCCTCTTGTTTTCTTTATTTTCCATTCTGTAATTCTTCACCTCACATCTTCAGCCTAGTGAACATCTTTTTTGTCTACTTCTCTTATGATAACCCCCTTAACCTCTCACTGCTCTGTTGGATCCTGACCACTGATGGCTAATAGAAAGATTGTGACTGTGTTTAGCCAGGACCTGGAGTTAGTCCTCTATCCACTTGCTTAAAATTTCCTAAGTGTTCCTTTTTTTGCCTCTTACTACTTTTGCCCATGACACGGAATACCTTATGTAGCTGATACAAGTCCACTTTTAGTCCACTAAGGATTCTTAGTTTTACCTAAGACCTGATTCACATCTACGATACACGGGGAATCATGGGGAAAAGTCCACACATGAAGCGGAAAGCTGGAAAAAACAGCTAGAACCAAGATGGCCAAGAAAGTAGGTAGGTCTTATGTTTTCTGGTGGTTAGGACTGAAACTATTTCCTGAAAAGACAGGCAATAAGTCATTTTCTATATGGCTGTCTAGGGAACTCCTGCAGAATGGTAAAAGATCGTTCTCCAAATCTGTGCCCAGCCTGAGACCATAGTTTAGGAAGTGTCCTGACTCACGAGATATCTCTATTATTTTTGGCACATAGCTCTCAGTGTATCCTGATGAAGACTTTCCACAGCTGTATAATAAAATTAAAATGTATGGAAGGGCATACTAGCCTGTGTAAGCTGTGGGTTTGAAGCAGAGAAAATCATAGAATATGTCAGCACTTTTTTTTTTTTCTTTTTTTTTTTCTCTCCTGCACAGTTTTTAGTATGCATTGCTTTATTTACAAGTCACCCTGAAAAAGCAGGATCTATCACACTTGTGTGTGATACACAGGGTGTGGTTCAGATGTTGGTAACCTGTACTGGAGGAGAACCTCATGAAGTCCTTTGCCTACCTCTGAGTGCCCTAATTACCACTTTTTTTTTCTCCAAGTTTTTTTGAATTCTTCTTTATATTCTTATTTTCTTTTGCCTAAGTATATTAGCTCATTCTGTGAGGGGTATGGTATATTCCATACCCCTAGTATGGTATACCATATGGTATATACCATATATACCATATACCATATGGTATATACCATACCCTCTAGTACTTCAAGTATTGTAGTGGAATTCCCTATTCTGATGTGTAATCATTGTTCTTCTCAGTTAGTATTACTCAGGTAGTGAAGAAGCAAGAACTCTACTGTCCTCTTGAGTCCTCTTGTGACAGTTTTTGAAAGGGCTTCCAACTGTGTGTGTGCTCCTGGCAGGAGAGGCTGAGCTGATGTGCCTCTCTTTGTTGGACTTCACCTTGCCTATCACTTTGCCACCAAACAGGGGCAGCCCTTAATGAAAAGGTACAAGGAATTTTGCTTCACATATGTCTGAATTAATCTGATCCTGAGGAAAGAAGACTAGATTTTGCTCCCAGTATTACCAAAAAATAGCTGAAGCAGAAAGGTCATCAACCCTCTGAAATTGTTGTCTTCTAAGTGTTTTTGAGTATTTTTAAATTTGAAGAGGCATCTCAACCTCCACTGAGTCCCTCTGGATTCAGTATGTTATGTGGTCAGGCTTTTCACATGTTAATTGTGTGAAAGTGTATCTCCATTTGTATAAATTTTGTGAAATGTCTTTTTGTTCTTGCATTATGGTAAAGAGAGGAGGGATAAAAGTACCTCATCTATCTTTTCTATCCTGCTCCTTATTTCTTTCACTTTTGATCGTTTTCTTTTTTTTATTCATTTCATCTCATCTCTTAGGTAAACAGTCCAATTCTGTTCCATTTTATTTCATTTCTGAGGTTTTCCATGCCCCTAATT
Organism: Lagopus leucura; assembly: GCF_019238085.1. NCBI lineage: Eukaryota > Metazoa > Chordata > Aves > Galliformes > Phasianidae > Lagopus > Lagopus leucura. Next base: position 62,278,082 of record NW_024962262.1, read on the forward strand.
ATTCTCATCACCCATCTCTGAACTCTTCAACTCCTCTTCTATCTGCTTTTTTTTTTTTTTTTTTTTTTTTTTTTTTTTTTTTTTACATTTTAGGTGCAAATTGTTTCAGGTGCAATTTAGATCACTTAGATGTCCAAGTCCCTGACTTATGGATGCAATCAAGGGCTCAGACATCTAAGTAACTAGATTGCAGACACAAATAATTACATTGCAAAATGTGCCTGGAAGTTCTGTGCCCATGAGAAATGGTTAAAGCTAGATGAAATATCAGAGCCTTAATCACAAGAAAAATATCGTCATCACTCCTTAAAAGAAAAATGGACACCCCCTCCCACTGCAATATAGCACTATCACAGAAAAAAAAAGTCTGTTTAAACTCTTCCTATATCGAGCCATATTGTAAGGATTATGATGAATAAAATAATCATTTGGAAAGACATAAAGCAGCATCACATCTGAAGACCTTACTGGGAAAGAAGAGCAATTGTATGTATGGATTTTCTGTGATAACTGATGTTTATTGTTTGCAAGTTTTCATCCTTAAAAATTACACTCAAAATTGTTTTCTTTTTCCTCTGTAGCACTGAAGGATTTCTTCCATTTGTCTACAAGAAGGTTTGAGAGACTTTGTCCATGCCTCTGATTCATGGAAAACTGAATCTAAAACTATTGAAAAAATAGGCACAGACTATGATTTGGTCATTCCTACTCCATCTGCATTAAGTGTCTAAGACAAGGATTCAGCAGACTGCAAAGCTGGGGTCAAGTTTGATGGTATTGGTGGAAGAGCTGGTGAGTGAGTTGATTTTTGAAGGAGGATCTTACTGCCTAGATTTTCCTTATTCCTTGAATCAAAGCTTTTGTTGTCAGTTGAAAAAATGGGGTTCCTCTTCCAAATGTAAAAAGTTTTCATACTTTTATTTCTTCTGAAAAGGAAAACAATGTTTCTGTCTTTAAAAACAAATATCTGTGATATTCAAAATTAACGAAAAATACAATTTTGGAAATTTTTCTGTTCTGTTTCTTCTCACTGAAATTTCTTAATAATTTTGGATTACAATTGCACTGAAAAAGAAAGCAGAATGAACTTAATAAATAGGAATAAATAAATACTTGAAGTAGGAAGTGGGTGTATTCCAGAATCAGAATGGGCAACAGAAAAATAAGTCCCAGTATGAAATTTCACATCTCTTCAAGTCTGCTTATAGTACAACTTATTCCATTCTGTAAAAGATATAATATCCTCTGGAGAATTTCTGACTTCACTCAATGCTGTATTATTTGCCAGAGAGGCCACATTTCAGATAACCTTAAAGAAGTGTATCTTTAAGTATGTGCTCCTTGTTACTCACGTAGGAGGACTTACACAGAGATGAATCACTTAACTTTTACTTGATAGGCCATAATAAATCTGTGAAAATGAGCATTCTATCTAGAGTTACATAATATTTAATCAGCTCTCAGTCAGAAATCAAGTTTGATGAGGCACCCATAATCTTATCTTTTAGCGAAGACAGTGAGAAACTCCAAGTAATTTTAAGAGAAACAGAAACAAATTCAGTGCAAACACAAATAATTTTTTAAATTAAAGAAAATGAGCTCATGGAAAGGAAGAAAAACTGTACAGGCATTTTTCAAAGTATTTTCAGAGTGTAATATCCTTCTGAAATTAAGCCAAGTCAGTGAGTTAGGCTAACTGTTGTACCCAAATAAAAATCCAGTGTTGCTGAATATTTTGTTGGCAAAATGCTTCAGAGACATCTCTAGTTCAGGGCTACTGTGTACAGAGTTTCACGTATCCTCTGTAATTAAATCTTTTTTCACATGTTTTCAAATATGGTAAAGTGTGGTAGATATTTTACTTAAACTTGGATTTCTGGCTTTTATGTGCCATTGACAAATAGTTTCAAAGTTGAACAGAGGAAGAATTAACCTCAATCTTTTTCTAGTATCTTTATCCAAGCTCAAAACCTGGGTCAGGAGCTTTTGCATCACAAATACAAATACATTTTTTTTCCTTTTTTTTTTTTTTTTCAATTAAAAGTTATTTCAATACCATTTTACGGCACCATCTTTAGATTCACCAAAGAAAAGCATGCAAGATTTAGCCTCTTGTGCTGTAAAGGCATCCTAAATCTTCATTCCACCTTCCTGTAACATAACACATGCTTTCCTATGTAAATAGTCTGTAAACAAAAATCCAGACTAGAACAAAATAATTTTGTTCTAGAAATGCATATTTTCTGCTTTGACCATAAAATAGGTAAGAATGGAAATCTATTAGGCATCTGAAATTCATTAACGTTGGTTTCTATCTCATTCTTCCCTTTAATGGCTATTCCACTCTCAGGAAGAAACTTCTTTATATGCTTTCTATCCTTCTAAATATAGCCAATACTTCCAAAAACCTTCTGAAGATCTGGTGAAGATATGAAGGATATGTGGATAGCCTGTGGGCAGAGCTATGTGTAAATCAGAGCTATTTTATTTTGTTTTGTTGTGTATTCAAGCAGTTTCACATACAGCAGTTGATTTACGAAAAGTCATAAGATTTTGGATTGTATTGTTTTTATGTTTCAACTTTACTATTTGCCTAATACATTTAACAAGATTTTATTATGTTCCCTAGCCAAAATGCTTTCTTTGGATTTTTCATTTTATTTCATTAACATACTACAGAGACAAGGTGCTTAACTGCATGAAGCTTCTTTAAGATATAGGAATTGGTGAGTCCTCATTTGGTCTCTGAAGTGAAGTGGAAATATATTTGGTCTTAGTCTCCCCCTTTTCTTCCCTTCTCATCTCTGCTGTTTAATATTTGCAAGCTTTTAAAGGTTTGTTTTAATTCTCACTCAAACCGCTCACATTGTACTGCTTACCACTATGTGGTATCAGTTCCTTGTTTGGCAACTCACAGGGTTCTTTGGTTCCTGACAACTCTTTTGCCTTGCAAAGAAAAAGCCATATTCCAAACTTACATACTTCTTGCTCTGCATAGATTTAATGGTCACTCATGCATTATTTGTAGAAATCTGTCAGGTCCTGAAGACTTCATAATCATGTGTTGCTGCTCTCAGAAATAATATTTATCAAATGCCCTTAAAAGGCAAGGAACCAAATTTTACTTTCTTTCTTTTTTTTTTTTTTTTTTAAGTCTTCTGAGATAACTTGAACTTTTGTAATTACCCTTGTATAGAAGGTTGAAAGAAACACCTGCACGTGATTTCAGACTGGCCTACATTCAGTAAATTTTCTAATGAAAATTTATGAAGGGCTTTTCATGGAGTCCTTGACAATAGAAGATTTCAATTTAGAATATAGCTGTGTGATTATATGAGAAACTACTGTGGTATGTCAGCAACATAATGGCTAGGCTTTGAAAGCCTGGTTCTGTCCAGCCAAGGCTTTTGATCTTCCTTGCTTGATTTTTCTCCTCCTAGTTAGAAACCAATTTGTCTTGGACAACCTGTGTATCCAGTGACAAGATGGAGGCAATATGAAGGGTGGCTTAACCCTGCTGAGTCTACTACTCCCTGTATAGGGCTTTATTTTCTTCATTTGACTGTATGGAGACAACAGCTTCCACGTGCCTAACCTGGCCACTTTGGTCAGGCGGGATAAATTTTTGCTCTTTAAAACGTCTGTTATTTTTGTGCTTTTTTTCTGGCCTGGTTATGTAAGGAAGAAGATGATAACGTCTTCTGGTCTTCGATTCAGCTCAAGAGAGGTGTGTTGCATTCAGGACTTGTCAAGGGACTCCTGTAACCATTCCAGCCCTCTAGATATGACCTTTTGCTTTTAGAAATCCTTCATCATGAACTGGCTTATTGCTGCTGTTTCACAGAGCAGCAAAATGCGAGGATGTTTGATTTCTCTCCTCTGTTGCTGCCAGCAGGTCTCTTCTGTTACATTCTGGTTTCCTAATTTTTAGGGGTCTTCTGGCTAACTAAGAGGCAGATGCTGCAATCCTTGTCTTTCTGTAGAAACACTCTTCAATGATAAGTCTGGTCTGACTGAGCCTGCTAGGAGTTTTTGGTGTATAAATATTTAAACAGTGGATCCTGTATTCAGGGTTGGGCATGAAAGAGACCTTGATCTGACTGAACTTGCTTTTGGTGTGTAATTTCTTCTTTTTTTGCTCTGAAAATCCAAGTCAACAATGAGATATGAATATCTTGAGGTTTGAACAATGGCAGAGTAATATTTCCTATTAGACCAAGCAGTGAAATTCATCCTCAGTTGTGGATCAGTCCTGTTTTGGTTCTAGTCCTCCAGGTCTTTATTGCATTAGGCCCTTATAAATGAATGCAGTTTAATTTAATTTATTTATTTATTGTAGATTAATTTTGTTCCTTTTATTTCATGGTTTTGTGTTGGAAGATGTAGGTTTTGTGGTTTTTCCTGAGAGTCATACAGAGGTGTTGGCAATTTAAGCATCTGTAAGGTCAAATTAGTGCAACAAAAGAAGGGTTTTGTGTCTGATTTGCTTATGATGAACTCCTTTCTGTTCTACAGAACCTATTTCGCCAGAAAGGTTTTTGTTTAAATAGAGTAATATTTTAATCTTGTGCTTTGGGTGTTATTAAATCTGATTGTGTTTTGTGCTCCTATTATCCCAGTAACAGTCCAATTAGGAGTGGTTAAAAATCAAGATATTTATTTTAATTGCATGCTTATCTTTAGAGGCTATATTGCAGTAAATAAGGAACATTTGAACAAAAAAACTAACATTGCAACATGTCTTGTCACATTATACTTACCCTACACCTGATTTCAAATGTAAATTGCACAGCATTTAGCTCTAATGAAAATACTCTAGTGAAGGAAATTGTTAAGATTTTCTGGCGCTCCCCTAGGGGTAATATTAAAACCTCCATTACTAACATCTTTCTCTGAGAAGACAAAATGTGCACTGAGAATACAAAGGCTCTGTTGGCATCTAAATGTGGGCCAATTAATTCGCAGTTACAGACCTGCAGATCTGTATGGAGATGTAAAAATAGGACCTGGGAAAGCTATTTAGATCCCTGTGTAACAGGGTTTCTTGACCCTGGATTTCTAGTGTTAGTTTAATCATGGCATTCTGCTTTCTATTTATTTATATAGTTGTCTCAATGAACAAATTAATAATTATACTGCACATTGACAAACATGCCGAGTAATATTTGCCAGATTTTAAATTAATTTAATTCAAGGGCCACTTCATTTACAGGATTCATAGGCACATCAAGGAGTAGTTTTACCTTCATTGCTATTCAGATTACACCAAGATTTTTCATCGTTTTTCTCTCTCCTTTTTATCTCTATCCCCTCCCTTCACCAAGGAAGACAATTTAACTTGCTTTTCCAAATAGGTAGTTACTTTCAGGCAGGTGGAAGACAGGTAAATGATAGATAAACAGAAATGTAGATAAATGCATGGGTGACATACATTTAGAGAGATAATCATTTTTATTATGAAAAAATGAAAACAATTAGGTAGCACTAACACCTCATCTTTATTTTCCCATTACTTCCAATTTTCAATCTTCTCTCCTTTTGTTTTTCACCTACAATTTGCTTTGAAAATTATTTTAATTTCAAGTCTGTCTTGTGACTCTGTGGAGGAGTGTTTCTGTGTTGAATATCAACTCAGTCACACAGAAGTGCCTCGATTTGTATTGTTTGTCAACAGGAACTTGATTTAGGACCAGCAACTGGCTTGAACTGTAGTATTTGAATTTCACCCACGTTTGGGAAATGTATGTGCTAAGGAAGGCAAGTGAGACTCCTTTTAGTGCAGATTGCGCCTTTTGACAAATGGGAAAGAGATGACCATTAATTTTTAGAACAGCCCTCTTGCTCCAACAAAAAAGGATATTCCAAGAACGATGCTGCTTTTATTTACTAGTCTTCTGTTTCTCTTCTCCATTTCAGTATTCTTTTGTAGGAAACAAGACAAATTGGTATGTGAAAGAGGCTTTTTCCTTAAGAGGTGGCGGATTGCTACATTGGTCAGTAAATAGCAGGGTCCTCTACTGGAATACAGAGAATCTCAGAGATATCTATTAATTCTTTCATATTATTTAGAAGAACTGCAATGCTTTGTATAAAATACTGGATATCAGAAAGGGAATGAAAGGGACATTCTCAGGTCTTTTTCTACCACTGGACATACACCCTCATTATGCTTTTTCTGTATAACATGGTCTAAGTTTCCACCTGTTAATTACAGTAACATCTCCCTGAGATGCTGGCGCTTACAGATATTCAGTGATAGAATAACCCAAGTTGGAAGGGACACACAAGGATCATCGAGTCCAGCTCCAGCTTCCACACCCAAACCACCAAAGTTCAAACCCCATGTCTGAGTGTTGTCCAGATGTTCCTTGAAGTCCAGCAGCTTGGGGCCATGCTCACTGTCCTGGGCAGCCTGTTCCATGCCCGCTGCCCTCTGGTGCAGAAACCTTCCCTAACCCCCAGCTATCCCTCCCATGATGCAGCTCCATGCCATCCTTCAGATCCTGTCCCTGTCACCAGAGGGCAGAGATCAGTGCTCCCCTTCTGCTCCCCTTGTGAGGAGTTGTATGGCACTGTGCAACTCTTCAGTCTCCTGAGGAGGAGCAGATCCTTAAAGGTATTTAGATCCTTTCAGGGACCATATTCTTAAAGGCATGAAATCCAGCTGAAACCAAGGGGAGCTGACTCCTAAAAGCTATGGAGAATGGAATCTCTGTAATTATGTTTAACTTCAGAGATGTAGTTAGTGTGAAACTGCAGCCAGTGGTTGGGGTTCATCTTACACAGCTTCCAGGGAGAGATTCAAACACATACATGTGGGTGTCTCTGTGAGTGATATGCTTTGGATTTCACTATGGATACTGGAGAACCCAAAGATAGGCATTGAGAGCTATTCCAGGTTTTTTAGGTTGCTCAAGACCTCTGCATGAAACTGGCACACATGACAGAGGCCCTAGAGAGGCCTTCAGCAGCCAGGTGGAACATGCTAAGATTGCCCTAGTACTTGTTTTGCATGAGTTGTATGCAGGCTCTACTGATAAGATTTGCATGGACTGTGCAGAGCACCACAGCCATCTGTAGAGTCCTGCATGGTGGGACCTAAAATGAGGTGCTCTAGCCAGAAGTGAAGCCTACCCTAGATATCTACAAGTAGGCAGAGACAGCTAGATGAAGTTCAGCCAGGGAAACTAACAAGAAGAAAACACTGGAAGGGAAGTGTGATTGGCTTTATTTACTCCTGGCTAAAAAAGCTGAATCCAGAGGTGAAAGTTCCTTGTCTGATGCATGATTCTTGCTAGAATGTCTCAAAAGCCATTTCAGGACTGATCCAAGGCAATGTGAATCAATTGCATGGTGACATTTGAATCAAATGCTTATTTCTAATTTGTGTGAGGCCACATAAAAAGAGGAAGAAAGCAGTTGGTGACAATTAAAATAGGTGTTATGAAGATAAGAGAGGTTGTGAGGAAAACTGAGTGGTATTTTTATACCTTTAGCATATATTGCATTTATGAGATTTTTGAGTTATCAATGGATTTTAAGGTTCTTCCCAGAAATAACTAGGAAATAGCTGTTCTTCATGTAAGACATTAGCAGTCTCTGATTCTTACATCTGAACAACTTTTCATAGGTAAAATCACTTTAGCTGGCACGATTATCACTGTTCACTGCTGTATTCAAAATGCTGCTGAATGTGATAATGAGCGATGTCTTTTTTCCATCACTTCAATACAGGTATGCAATTTATTCCGCCAGTAAACACTATTATAATGTAAGATTTATAATACAATATCTCTCAACGCCAGTCAGAGTGATGGTTTGAAGGAACTTGAATGTGTCTGTTATGTATCAGAGCAAACAAACCCTACATTAACAACAAAGTTGCTTACTTGGCAAAATGGTGCAGCTGGCTTGCTTTGCGTTCTGGTATGCATATATTAACAGCGACACAGTCTATGGTATTTCTGTGGCCGCCAGTCCTCTGTCTTTCTATACAGTCCTCACAGTATTATAGGTACTAAAGAGACAGGCATTACAGAGTTATGTATTAGACTTCTAGAGCATTACATTTTCACCTTACACCATCCACACATTAAAACCCAAGGTCAGCACAGATAATGATCCTTGACGTCATTAGCCAGACAAACTCTCATGCTACTCCTGCATATTTAAGATGACAGTACAAATAAATACTTTCTGATGTGTGTATGTGAGGGGGTAGTGTTCTTTCTTTGAAGAGCTTTTAGATGATATTCCAAATAATTTCTAATCATTTAAAAGCCTTTTAAAGAACAGGTTCTTCTTCCAATAATTGACAGGCAAGACAATACCAGAGGGGGAGGCGAGGTGGAGAGGGGCGGAGGTGTAGATTGCTCCATATAAAAGCCTCTAAATTATGTTGTCAAAATTACAGCAACATTTTTTTTTTTTCTGCTCAAAAGCCTTGAAAGATCACACTCCTCCAGTCCCAGAATCCTGGCTTTTGTTTGTTTTGTACATCCAGTCTAAAACTTCATGTCATGATATTGTGTATAATTGGCAGCACTTGTTGAGTTCAGAATCAGCCTAGAACTGGGAACCCAGAATTGTGGCTGAAATGTTGCCTCCATTTTTACATACAGCTATGAAAATCAGCTGCTGCTGATGGTGCCTGTGAGGCTTAGGATAGACCCTGTGCTTTTCTCTTGTTTATTTCTCATTCTTTGTCAGATTTGCTTGCAAGAAAGAATAAAACTGTCAGGAGATTGCATGGTTCGCTGATGTAGTTAGACACTTCTGACAGTGGGGAAGCCGCTGATCACAGGCTCTGCAGTTAGCAACAATGTCCAGTGAAGCAGGCATTCAATAACTCACTGTAAACACTTTAAAACTGGCCAGGATTTGCTGAATTGCTCTCTTATGTCTATGATGAAGTTGTTTCCCAAAAAAGGAGTCTCAATGACTCTTTGTTTGAATTCAAACAAGTTCTTGATTATTGGCTTCTCTGCATGTCTTCCAGGTAACAAAGTTCCCAGGGAATTTTTTCATTCTTTCTCTGTTAGGATTGTACTTCCTAATGCCATGTTAGATAACATCAGTTGTGGCAGTAAATGTGTGAGAAGAATGATGTGGCAGTTGTACCACTGGTCATTTCACAGTTAAGTAATTTGCCCTGGAAGTATAAGCTATAAAATTTAATCAATTTGCTTCTTGAAACATTTTCATGTATCTCTTTTCCAGGATTTTGTCCACAATTTGCCAAGCTGCACCTCATTTCTTGCTGTACTAATCATGTCCCGTAAATTCTATATAGCTCAAGATTTCAGAATGGGAGATGCATTTTAAACATGACATGAAATATAACCAGAATTTCAGCTTGCTGTCCCATGTGCCACATCATTTATCATTCTCTCTTCATAAATTGGTGGTTAGACAATAAAGCTTCTAAAAAAATCTGTCTGTCTGCCCAGCCATCTGTCCTTCTACATCCCAAACACAGACCAAGGCTCAATAGCTTCTGCAATTTTCAGCTTTGGTTCATTCAGAGTGTCTTATTAAAGTGGGAAAATAAGCAGCCCTTCAAAGAAAGGCTGGGAAAACAAGAAAATCTCTTTTGCAAACAAGAGGGAGAGAGTGAGATGCTGTTTCAGCTTTTGGTGTTCAACTCACTGCAACAGGCAATGAATCTTGTAGTGTTTTATGGCATCTGTCTGCTGGAAAGGCAGATTAAAAATTGAAAGGTAAATGCGTGCTGTTGTCATCTGGTGACATTTCAATAAAACCACAACATTCTTTTTATTTTTAAGAAACCTTTCTAAGAGTAAACTGTGTGCTTTTAAAAAGGTATACTACCTGTGATCTGCATGAGTGGCAAGTCTTGATATTTTTGTCAAGTAGATGAATAGATTGCAATCACTCCCAGCTGTAAGATAGGGAAAAAAATTGTTCTGGAAACCTGCTGAAGAGGGGGACAGTTTGACATTCTTTGGAGTAACTCAACACCTTTCCCTCCCAACTGTCAGCTAAGTCAGCAACGTGCTGGAAAGCAGTTCAGCAAGCACGTCCAGGAGGGTGTCAGTACGCACTGCTTTCCTGCCACATTGGTCATGCAATGCTCTGTCCAAACTCTGGCTGCTGTGATGGAATTTGGCTAGCTACTGCCAGGTGTGTGGGATGTAGGGTGAACCACATCCCCTTGTTATGTCTGAGCTTTTTCATCAGTGAACTGGATGATGTTGAATCTAACCTTTGCAAAGTACTCCGATCTCCTTTCATGTTGTGCTTCTAAATCAGCACGAAAATTGTACTGCAAATTAGAAAGGAGATTCATTTGAGAACTGGAACTGAGTGGGGAAACTGAAAGTAGAAATACGTGTCTTCTCACTAGACAAAATCAGGAATAAGTCTCTGTGTTTGTCCCTTTTTAAGGTTTTATTACCAACTAATGGCAATTGAAAGGTCAGTGGGATTTACATCAGCATCCAAGCAGGCAGACCACCATATTGAGAGTTCTCTTTTTGTCAGAGAAAAAGGCAGAGCACATGGTAGTGTATTGAACATATACCTGAGGGGTTAACACACTGTGACTCTTTGATCACAGTCCTTAATCTCACCCAACCTCCTCCTGAAGTGTTCTGCAACTTTCTCCTTTAGCAAGCAGGTCCATGTGGTAGCAAGAGATACTGAGGTAACAAAATTATATTAACTATATTTCTAGCAAGTGTTTGAACTGTCCTAATTACTCTTTTCTTACTCTGATCGGAATTTTATGTGTATTTCATCTTGCATGAGAAAGGTTTTTGTCATTTCTGTGAAATAAGGAAAAAAGATCCTGTGAGATGTGAGATTCTGCAGGAAAGTAATATTCAGGTTGCTCTGAAAGTAATGTCTTCTATTTATTTCCATGAAAATGACAGCAGACAGTAGGAGTACTACAACACTATATTGTAGAGTAAATTATCAATTACAAAACATAATTTTTCCACATAGTAATTACCATGAGCTATGCATTTTCACCAACAATGAACAAGAGTCTGCATACCACAGTAAAAATCTGCACCAGCAAGTGACCTGCTGTTGGTGTCGCCACTGCTGAAACACACCACCCACCACCTCCCTGTGCTCATATCCACTGGTTGTTCCCCATAAACATTCAGCAAGTGTCAATGAACGTCAATGGGGGCAATTTTTTCCACATAATAATAATATTTTCTTATATTCACCTTTTTTAAGTATTGTACAGATAACTGTGTTATCTGTAAAAACTTTGCCATAAATCAGTGATGATTCATAACTTTTAATCCACTGAGTGGTTTGCTGATTCCTAAAGAATTATCATGATTATTTGCAAACAAGGAATCATGATCGAGAAAGCACTTTTTTATTATGAGGGTTCTTCTAACATAGTGCTATAATCATATGTGCGAGGTTACCAAATAATTTGCCTTTTCAGTAACTCTTGTGATAGTAAGTACCAAAGGAGTAATAATTTTGTCTGCTGCCTATTGTAAGCTGTTGTCAAACAGATAACCTGTCTGCATGTTCAGATCCAGCGTAACCTGCTGTTCAACTCTATGGACAATGGGGTTTTAATCACTGAGGCACTTACAGTAGAATATAGGTTCAGGCTGTGCATAGAGGTGCTCTAGTACTGGTAAGAAGGCTGTTTCCACTGTCTGAATAGCACTTACACTTTACTAACTACTGGAGGCAAGTGGTTTCTTTTTTTTTCTTTTCTTTTGCAAGAACATCATTTTACTGTGCCATAAATCCTGTTCATGATTTACTCTTCTATGCTTCACTCAATTTTTCTTTTTGTGCGTGCGTTGTTTTCAACAGATTTTTTAAATAAACCAATTGAAAGTTATTTTCTTGTCACTGGAGATGGAGAAATGTGAGTTAACTCTCACCCATTAGCTCTGAAATAAATAAGGTCTTCCATCTGGAGTAATAAAGTGAGTCAAACTCAATGCCACATTAAATCTCTTGAAAGCTTTTGAAATGATTAACCAGCAGGGTGAATTATTTCTTTAGTAAGAATCACCTGCCGGTCAAGATAAGGAGAGGACTTCCACCTTCATCTTCTTTAGACAAGGAACAAGGTAAAATCTAAAGAAATACTACATCCTGAATTAAGATTATAAACACCACTGCTCATTGCCCAGTAAGAGGCTTTTGTCATAACAGTAGCTTTCTGCTACTTGTCAAATGGGATGTAAAAAGAGAATTACAAAAACTAGTTACTCTACTTGCCTAGATTACGCCCCCTTTGTCCATTGCCTGTCTGGCAGCTCATTTGACTTTTTGATAAGAACTAGAAAACAAACTTGACTTAATGTAATGGAGCCTATAATTAGATACCTCTTTCCAGAGCCAGGTGTTTTTCCTGGTATCAGTAGTATCAGTTTACAGTATCAGTAAAGCAAGACTCACATGCAAAGGCTGTGGAAAGCTGCACCAAAGCAATCTTATTTGCCAGACCTTCTTTCAGCTGTATTTATAACAAAGAGAATTCAACCCTGATTTAGAATTTCAGCTTGTAAGATCCCCTGATTCAGGTGGATTCGTTAAGAATTAACACCACAGATGACTGACAAAGGCATAGTGCATCTTGAGAGCATAGTGGTTCAAGGGTTGAGAGTCCAGTTTTGGAAAAGGTCAGTTCAATATCTTTCTCTTCGCTTCAGTATCTTTATTGATGACCTGGATGAGGGCATTGAGTGCACCCTCAGTAAGTTTGCAGATGACACCAAGTTGTGTGGAAGTGTTGATCTGCGTGGGGGTAGCGAGGCCCTACAGAGGGATCTGGACAGGCTGGAGAGCTGGGCTGAAGCCAATGGGATGAGGTTCAACAAGGCCAAATGCTGGTTCTGCACTTTGGCCACAACAACCCAGGCAATGCTACAGGCTTGGGGCAGAGTGGCTGGAAGACTGTGTAGAGGAAATGGGCCTGGGGGTATTGATTGACACTCGGCTGAACATGAGCCAGCAGTGTGCCTGCGTGGCCAAGAAGGCCAATGGCATCCTGGCTTGCATCAGGAATGGTGTTGCCAGCAGGAACAGGGCAGTGATTGTCCCCCTGTACTCAGCTTTGGTGAGGCCACACCTTGAGTTCTGTATCCAGTTTTGGGCTCCTCACAGCAAGAAAGACATTGAGGCCCTGGAGTGGGTTCAAAGAAGGGCAACAAAGCTGGTGAGGGGTCTGAAGCACAGGGCTTATGAGGAGTGGCTGAGGAAGCTGGGAATGTTCAGTCTGGAGAAGAGGAGGCTCAGGGGAGACCTCACTGCTCTCTATAACTACCTGAAGGGAGGCTGTAGTGAGCTGGGGGTCGGCCTCTTCTCTCGTGTAACTGGTGATAGCTCCAGAGGGAATGGTTTCAAGCTGTGCCAGGGGAGATTCAGGCTGGACGTTAGGAAATGCTGCTTTTCTGAGAGTGGTCAGGCACTGGAATGGGCTGCCCAGGGAGGTGGTGGAGTCACTGACCCTGGAGGTGTTCAAGGGATGTTTGGATGTTGTTTTGGGGGACATCGTTTAGTGAGAACTATTGGTGATAGGTGGGTGGTTGGACTGGGTGATCTTGTGGGCCTTGTCAAGCCTTGATGTTTCTGTGATTCTGTGACTCTGTGACTTCCTTAACTGGTGCGCACATCACTATCCTAGATTTGGATTTTGGATAAGATACAGTTGTACTCCTTGTATGTGTACAATGTGTACCAAAGTCTTCATTGGTTGAAGGGCTTCACAAGATACAAAGGGCATATTTTTAGCTGAACTGGACGTTAGGAGAGTCTCCAGAAGTGGCTGAAGGTTGGAAGATATGGATGTATCCCTTTCTGTTCCCCTGCCTCCCCATGGAGGATTGGCTTAGGATTGACAGAAGACTTGTCACCAGCCCAACTTGTTTATGGTTACGTGGCAGGACAGTGGTTATGGGAGCTGCATTGGAACTTCTCATGAAAACCATTGTTTTCAAGGGCCTATGTCTAGCTCCCTTTAATCTATATCTGGAAAAACAGTGATCTTTCTTTTTATCACTGGGTCATGGTAGGTTGATATCCATAGCACCACAGTCAATAGAATGCATGGGCATCACCCTTTGGAACTAACTTTTAGGTGTTAGATGCAGATGGATAAAATATCTTTCTTCAAATACTCTAGTGAGTGGATATTATTGTGTTAATTCATTAGGAAATTTCTTATTTTGCAGTTTTCAGCCAGCTCTGTGCGATGCAAAATGAGGTTTAATGGGTAAATTAACTGTTGGATGATAGCAGTATTCCTCAAAGGTCAGATTATTTGGCCATTGTTCCTATCAAGTAGACCTTTGCTAGATAAGGCATGAATTTCCTCATGTTTAGATATGAGTTGCAGATCCATACAGTCTGGTGACGTCTAGTCTGTGGCTCATGAACTTTCCTAATACTCCATTATTTGTATCTGTAGTTACTGGGTTTGTGCTGACCACATTTTTAAATGAGGGTCATAGAACCATAGAATCATAGGATTCTTAAAGTTAGAAGAGACCTCTGAAGGCCATCTAGTCCAACTCCCCTGCAATGAACATGGATATGCACAGCTGGATCAGGTTGCCCAGGGCCTTATCCAGTCTGGCCTTGAAAGTCTTCAGGGACGGGGCATCAACTCTGGGAAATCTGTGTCAGTGCCTCACCACCCTCACTGTAAAATATTTTTTCCTTATATCTAATTTAAATCTACCCTCTTTGAGCTTGTAGCCATGGCTTCTTCTTGGCTAGTCCAGGATAAGAGAAAGTGAACAATATATAAGCCAAGAGTACTCACGTTTCCAGAACAAGAGATGTAACTAGTATTTTACATTTTGAAGGTGAAAGACTGCCAAATATTGAACCTTATTAATCAAATTTTCATGCCTCATTGAAAAAAAGAAAACAATCAGAAGGGAAATATTTTCAATCCTTTTTTCTCTGATACAGAATTTCATAAATTTTCAAAGATTAATTCAATAATTAAAAATATTTTCCTAAATAGCAATTAATTTCTGAGTTCTTCATTTGTCAGCATTTTGGAAGATGTATTTCTAGGTTTCAAGTGATCATTTCTTGTTTATATACTTTCTTTTTTTGACTGTTTTATAAAGGATTTTGTTTTTACACATTAATTGTTTGTTTTTTGAAGCAGTTTTTATGATACAATTTCAACTCAGATGATCAACATTATAATTATCACCTGAAGTTTAGCATCAGCAGCAGTACCAATATAGAACATTGCATTCTGAATACTCACATTAAATTATAACCGTCTTGACAACTGTACTGCTTAGTTTTATCTGAGGAAAGCAAATGTATAGAGTGCAGAGTGTTGATTTTTTTTAGGTCAGTCACTTGGAAACTAAGCTCATACATGAATGGAACTGGTTTGCTCTATGTTCAATATTGTATGACTTTGGTCAGCTATATAGCGCTGTCTGGTTTCCTGGGGAGGTAATATATAAAGGGGTTCTTCCTACTGCTGTCAGGTACTAGGCATCAATCCAGGGTTTGTTTTGCTTTATGGCAGTGAGATCTCTGTAGAGACTATGACTTCTAAAGAAATCATGTGAAAGGAATAACACTCTTCACGAGTCACACAATGGTCATATCATTGTGCTACCTGAGATCAAATAAATAATGCTCTTGCATACACTGGGATGCACTGTGTCTTCCCAGTTAAAAAAAAGAAAAGAATCACATCAGAGGTGTTTAGCATAGTTGTAGAGATGTTTCTGACTCCCTTTGTGAAGCACCTGATACACCAAAACAGGTAATTTTATCAACTGTATTATTTTTCATAGGTAAGTTTGGACTGATCAAATCTAATCTGGTTTGTTGGTTGGGAATCTTTTCACCTGCAGAGGGATTTACAGAATAGAAACCAACACTGGGAAAGATGCTGTGCCCAGTTTGCTCCTTTGAGGCTGCACAGGTGGTTGAGAGGAAAAGCATGTACTTTCCAAAATAAGAAGGCAGGGGAGAGAGGCTCTTTCTTTTCCAAGTATGCCTGTCAAGAAGTGACCATAATCTTGGTTTTAGGAGGCATTGAGTGTGTGCTGTCAAGTTTATTTTAGTGGGTAGGACAGGGCTATGCTTCCACTTTTAAAAGCTGCTACTTTCTGGATTCTAGGAGGCTTTTTGATGGACTTACAGCTAGTTGGTGTCTCCACTTCCATAGATCTACTCTGGATTATCTGGTTTTGTTCCTTATTTGATTGTCTTTTAGTTCCTTATTTCATGGTCTGCTAAAATCAAGAGACTTCTTAGACAGCTATAAAATTGGTAGCTTAGACTCCATTTTCCTTCTGCAAATAGAGAGTTTTTCTTTTTTTTTTTTTTTCTTTCACCAGAGAAGCAAACAATTGTAACTTAGTAGTGGAAAAGGCCAGTTCTGGTCAAAGATATTGTGAGACAATAATATATTAAGGGATCAGATTACAGAACAGATGAAAGATGAGAAACAAGAAAACTGTGCCAAAATAAATTGCTTCAATTGTTCCATGTGTCCTGAAGTGTTCTGCATAAGTTTAAGGGTGGGAAAGAAGAAAAATCATTTCTGCTTCCTTAAATGCATCATTATATAGCACTCACTGGTTTCCTATAACGGTAGCATATAAAAGGTACTTCCTACCACTCTCAAGTACTACAATTCAAGATTTACTTTATGTTATGGCAGGGTGGCTCCTCTGTAGGAGCTATGACTTCTGAAAAGAGCAACAGAGAGAGAGCTTTAAGAGCTTGGGCTCCATATGACCTAATTCCGAATATTAGATTCTCTGATGTTCCAAAGGATCTTACTGCATGTATAAAGAAGGGAGATATCAACATTTGCTAAACTTTAGGAACATGCAGTAATAAAGTCTCAGTTCTATTTGCCTCTGAAGCAATTGATTCAGATGTCTACATCTATCCTGGCCAACATAAATGCTTGATTTTCAGAGGTTCAATTACCTACTATGTTATGTACTACTAATAATTACCACTAGAGTCTTTCCACTGTACAAAATTTAGTATAGTTGTCTGTTTGTATAACTACAGTTGGTGAAATACCATGCCTAGATCGGTTAGCTGTGAGCCTTATTTTCTGCTCTCTTATAATGCTTTTTGTACTTTTCTCCTCTACAGACCATAGTGACGCTGGATTTAGTTGAATTGACCAATTTTGCTTTTGAACATATATTCGTGTTTTAATAAAAACGATAGTGTTTGGATGAAGGGAAGAGTCACTGAGAAAAAGCCACAGTCCTGGAAGATGTATCTCTAGCATGGCAGTGAGAAAGAAGCAATAATTACACAGGTTTTTGGCTGTTGATATCAAGTCAGGGCAGTTAATCAGTTGCACTGTTCATCTCTAGATGCAGGCCTGAGGTGAAGTGAATCAAGAGAGTTGGTGAGCAGCCTTGGCAGAGCTGAAAGTTGTTTGAAGAAATATCTACCGGCAATGAATGCCTTAACAACTTGCTGGTCTTTCTGTGCTCTTCATAGAATACAGTATGGCTGATGCACAATTGTATCCCCAGAAGCCTGTTTTCTCAAATTTTAAAGGAAATAGTTATCTTTCAATTTGTTACTTGTAGCATAGTTACCTTCTAAAGGCAAAAAAAAAACCCCATTGTTTGATGGAGTACCACAATGATTCTGAAAATAAATTAATTTTTTTACAGCAGTGCCTGTCTGTCTAATGGAAACCTCCAGAATGAATGGGCTTCTGTTCCTTGCTGCAAGCCATTGCTATTATGTAGAAGAGCTATTGCTCTACCAGAAATCATGCCTAAGCCTATTATTCCAAGGAGACAATCCTGTTATAAAGAAGTGATTTGTTATTCTAAAGCCTCAACAAACAGACACATAAAAAGTGCTCATTTGGAGACATGGCAATAATTCTGGGTAGGAAACTATGATGCTAGTTTGCTTCGTTTGCTTTAGAGAAGGGGCCAGAATCTGATATGAGCAACAAATCTATACAAAGTCATTTCTCAAGCTCAGCTAGCATCAGTGTGATGTCCTTGAAAGTAGATAGTTTTACCTGTAAATGTACTTTGATTTGTGAGGAGAAGCTGCTGGTTTACATTTAAATATTGAGGAGGACATTGTGCAAACAATTAGCATTAACTTTTAATGAAAATTCAGGAAAGTGCTGAGACAGGAAGAGAACACATACGTACTGGCTTCATCATAAAAGGTAGTTTTTCTTGTCCTGATGTACTACAAGATTTTAGTGCTTTTTCAATATCTTACTGAAAATTCCAGATACTGTAAGGCACATGGTCAGTAGATGGCAGCAAGTCATTTAGCCTGACTACTACTGCTTTTGGACAGTGCTCTAAGTACAGCCAAGCTCTCCCTTCCCTTTTAAAGAAAATACTTGTTCTTCTCTGCAGTCTTAAAAGTTGCAAATATATGTGTAAGCCAAATACAATTATTAATGGTAGCATTAAATGAATACACAGTTGTGAATATCTCGTGTGTCTTAAAAAAAAAATAGTGCTACTGAGCAGTTTCATCTCCATTTTTCATCAGCCCAATGGACATAAATCCCTTTCAATGAGACTGATAAGAATTAGGAGCCAGAGGAATTCCTCCTACAGTATATGTTGTTCTGCCCATAATTACCTTACATCTCTTTGTGACAGTAAGTGAAACTGGCAGGATGAGAAAGATAACATGTATTAACTAAATGAAGAAAAGAGCAATCATTCCTTGAAGCACCTGAATTGAGAAAAAATTTACTCACAGAAATATTCCTTTCAGGAACTACAGTAGGAATCCTTTCTATTACCCAAACTGACAGCAATTTGCAACATGAATTTTCATCTATTAGCTCAGTGTAGGAAGAAGAATACCAGGGCTTTCTGCATCTTAGCCCTGGCTCTGGCACTACTGTGTTGTGCAGCCTTGAGAATAGATGACAGTCTTCTGATAAAATTTGTAGGAACCTATAAAGCACACAAGTACATGATACACCACCCAGCCTTTCTCCATTGTGATCTTGTCTTCTCCCTGATACCCCAGTATAACTATCTCAGAGCAAATTTTTGTGAAGAGGAGAGAAAGGTGTTGGTTTTTGCTATTAATCTCTTGTAAGGCTAATTGTGATTGCAGTGGAAAATAATTATCTCCTTACTGATGTTACAACATCAAGCAGTTTGGGAATCACTGCCAAACCTTGAAATATACTAGGACTACCTCTGCTGAGTTGTTAGTGTTGTTCTGCTTTGAGCTGTTATGTGCTTGATAATTATGTTGGCAGAATCGACACCTTTGAGTGGTCTTTATGAAAATTAAGATTCATTTGAGAAAGGACAGGTGATGTCACATTCTAAAATGAAAGATGTGATGATAAAACTTTGAGTTTCAAAGTTTACTTAGTAAATTATCTAAGATAAATCTGAGAATTTTATTTTATATCCTCATTTTATTATGTGTAAGTATCTTGCTCTGTAGCCACGTTAGGGATTCAATACCTTAAAGATTAATAAAACTAAGTAATGTAAAATGCATATGAAAACAAAGCCAATGTTTTCTTACATATCTAGAACAGCAGCATTTGATCGGAAGACCTCAGTATCTTCAAATATCTTCAAATTTTAATTAACGTATGACCCTTGTGAGGAGAATAATTATTAATATGCTCATGTTATTAATGAGCAAATGTGGTGATCAGTAGCATGACATGGCCCATAAATTGTGGTGTTCCCCAGGATGATGGGGCAGAGTGCATCGGCTGGCACTGTACTGATGACACAAGACTGAGATAATGGCAGATAAGACAGAGGGTAGTGCTTCCATCCAGAGGGACCTCTAAAGATTGGAAAAATGGACTGACAAGAAGAAGTTCAACAAGACGAAGTACAAATACTGCACCTAGGGAAGAAAACTCCAGGTACAAGTACATGCTGTGGGCCAACCAGCTGGAAAGATGCTTAGCATATAAGGGCCTGGGGGGTCTTGGTGGGCAAGAAATTGAACAAGAGCCAATGATGTACCCTTGCTACAAAGAATACTAGCGGCATCCTGGGCTGAATTAGGCAAACAGTTGCCAATGTATTGAAGGAGACGACTGAAACACTGGTGAGGCCACAGCTGTAGTGCTGGGTTTAACTCTCTGAACAACAAAAAAAGACATGGAGATACTGGAAAAAGTCCAAAGAAAAGCCACAAAAATGATGAAGAAACTGGAGCATCTCCCCTGTGAGAGCTGTCCAAACCCTAGATTTACCATCACAACTGTGTTCTTCTTTTCCTTCTTTCAACATCAGAGATCATATCTCTAATCTGTTTCTCCCTCTATCCCACTCCACTGTCCCTATCCCTGCAATTAATTAATTTCTCTCCTCCTATCCATTATGTGTGAAGGTGTAGCATCTTCTTCTAAGCCAAAACACTCACTCCCAACTTTGTCAACAAATATTATTTCTGAATAAATAAATAACTAAGTAACATCATAAAGGTGCATGTTCTGTGGGAACAAAGAACAATAGAGCTCCTCTTTGGCAGTATTAGCATCTCTGGTAGCTTCCGTGACTCATCAAGATGACACCTTCCTCTCTGGCTTATGCTATCAGCTGGAGAGGAGGGAAAGATTGTAACACAAAAAGTATTGACTCTGCTTTTCCAACTGAAATTCAAATGTCCCATTAGCTGTCTTTTACTGCATTGTCTTTATTGTGAATGGTAAAATGGCAATATGAAGATTTATCTATTGTATTGCTGCTTTGATATTTGGAGCCTGTTCTCATCTGCAGGCAATTTTTCAATTTTTGTCTCTTCCAAAGATACAATGCTGAAGTCTCAGTGGAATGTAAACTGAGCCCTTCTCCCATGTACACAATAGCTTTAAGGTAATAACTTTGAGGGGTTATGCCTTCTGAGTGTGTGAGCCTCTTGTTATTTTTGTCTTTCTCTACTTTTTTTCTACCCTTTCCTTCTGATCTTTCCTTCTCTCTTGGAGCAATTGAGTCCCAAGAGCCCAGCTCTTTTATTCTCAATGACACTGTCAGCTGTGGTTACTTTAATTCTTTCCTTTAGCCTTTCCCTCTGCTTTGTGTTCCTGACTCTACAGATACTTCTTACCATCCCCTCAAATCCTGGGAAACAACCATATCTCTTCTGATCAGTCTAGGTGCTCTATACTTGCATATTTTCCTGTCTTTATTACCTTACTTAACCTAAAGTCACAGTCTTCCTCTTCCAGTTACCTATATTTTCCCCTACCTAGTGCTCTCCTTCCTGTCCACTATTTCCCTCACCTCATCACTTGAGTACCCTCTCTCCAACTATCAGCTTCTCATTTTTCTGTCTTGCCAATCAGATAGACCTGTGGCATTTTCAAGACAGTTTGGCTACCAGTGCCAAAGTTCTTTTGTCTGCTTCATTCCTCTGCTCTTTCTTCTGGTGATTATTTACTGATTGCCCCCTTACTGCACTGTAGCCTTTCCTGCACTTTAGGGCTTTGGTTTTTCTTTCTCTGGACAAAATCGCTCAACTAGTTTCTGCCCTTAATATCACAGTTCGCTTCCAATAAGGATGAAACTGTGTGTGAATACTGCAATATCTCCTTCACTAGTAGTCTTGTAGCCAACCCAATATTGCTTACAGGTTTTTGTTTTATACATGCATGGTGCAGAATATAGGGGCCTGAGTTCTTACCTTTGCCTACAACATCCAGGCTGCTACTACAGTGCAAACATTAGATTAATTGCTCTCTTCTAATTAGCATTTAGGGATCAGGTAAGTTTGGGAGTAGCTTAAAACAGTTGTAGCACAAATGAGGATCATGAAAAGAAAGTGATCTATGTAATAAAGATATGGGGATCTTTCCATGTGCATCTGACAGTCCTTTTGACTTTTCCAAAGACAAAGTCAGTGCTTAATCAAACCCCATGTGTATGAAAACATACAGGCATGAAGCACATGTTTTGGCTTACAGTGTACACAGGTAGGATGTCTTTGAATTTTGGAAGGGTCAGAGCCCAACTTAAGAGTAATCTTACTGACCACTGGATGTCACTGCGACATTACAGGAATGAAAATGAAGGCAAGGATTTTCAGAAGCATCCAAAGGATTCAGAGAGAAAGAATATAAGTCATTATGATCATCATTTCAGATTAAAGACCATTCTGAATGGCTTTTGAGAATTTTCTCGATTATCAGCTGGGAGCCTACATTCCACTGGAGTAGAGTGAGCTTTAACTTTGGAAGACAGGTACTCTAGTCTATCCAAAAAGTCTATTAATTAGTGTCTTACTAGAATGTCATGTGTGTCTTTCAGAAAGGGGACTTCCAAAAGGGGTTGTGGTTACACTGTTTTGTGCCATTGCTGTAGTTATCATTTCAATGATAAATGAAAATAAACTAGATGACTGAAATAAATAAATAGAACTGAAGGAGATTTCGAGAGACTTACTAATCTATCCCACGCTAGGGCTGAAATTAGATAATGTCAATGCTCATTTAATTTGTGCATAACAGCTACAGAGATTTCATACCCTCATTCATAAAATAAATTCAGACTGCTACTTTCAGATCATGATTGCCAAACTCGGTATTTTCTTTTTTTTTTTCTTTTTTTTTTTTTGGCAAAGAAAGCAAACTAAGGGATGTAAGGATATGCCATGACATATAAAATAGCCTATGAAAACAGCAACTGGCTATATAATGAGATAATTTTAAAAAGGTAGTTGATTAAATAAGGAAGATAACAAGCTGAGATGACTGGGCTGTTTAGCCAATACCATAAAATGGAAAGCTAACAAATGAAGATGTGTGCCTTTAGCAGGATCACTTGAATTCAAGAGGATTATTTCACTTGAAGGTCAGACCTTACTTGGAAAGTCTGATAATAACATAACACATACTGTGGTAAGACCTACAGGACTTAAATTATCAGTGAGTCATAAATATGAAAATCAAGTCTGATCTTTTGTTACAGTTTGGTGTGGCTGCATGTCAGTGCTGTGCTGAAATGCATATCCTATCTTGGCTAACTTAAAACCAGGGCATTGAGCAAATCATCACAATTTGACTGTCACAGGTTTCTGAGCAGGTGAGAATTTTGGAGAGTTGTTGAAATTCCCCATAGCAGCTCCTGCTGTGTGTTGCCCACTTTTTTAATGATTAGATGTATTGATTAACATCCTGGGTGGAGTGTTCCAAACAGTGTCGTAGGAATTCCTGCTGAGGAGGTGATCAAATCCTACACAGATAAGACATCTGTAAAAAGTCAATGGAAATAGTTTCTTCAGAAATGGTCATGTAGGACAGTCTCTTGTACACAAGTAAAATATTTAGGAGATGGTACGTGTCTGGTTAGAATATATCAGTCAAGTGGTGTGGGGCATATCTTCCAATCCAGCTGAGGATACTGAAGCAAGAACTACTGCAGTGGAGATTCCTGTCATCACCCAATAATGGCTGAGATTTGATTTCCGCTGCAGAGGTTACTCTAGCCAAGATACCAGTACATGTATTTTTTTTCTTTTTTTTTAAGCGGGTATTCGGTCCATGAAAGTCTGTTCAGTGCTGTACAGAATTAATGCAAAATGTCTATCACATCACTGTGATTTTGCTGCGAAAATTATTAAAAAGAAAATACCTGAAATTTCAGGAGCAAATGATAGTATTTTCAATAATTTTAGTAATGTGCTTCTGAAACTTGCCATGCCTAAGCCAAGCCTCCTGCCCCTAAAACCGGAAGATCACATCTTTTCAACAAGGCTGTCTTTTACTCACCTTACGTTGACTAATATATATTTTGATTCTCCCTGAATTCTTCAGCTGCAGTAGAGCTACCAGAATTCACTTTCTAACCTCAGAAACAATGACAGCTTTTCAAGGTTAAATAGTGCCTTCCGTAGCCTCACTTCATTATGTCTTGTTCCTTTTCAGAGATCTGTGAATAGGGCTACACCTTAATTACTTCTCAAGTTTCTCCATAACTTCTCCTCTGAAAAATCAAAGCAGATATTATGCAAGAATAAACTAATGCACCTTCGATAGGAGTTCTGGCTTGTAGTTAATGCTACTGTGTATTTTGAAATGCCTTAAGAACTACAGCCAAATGGGAATCTCCAAGAACAGCTAGTCTAAAGGAGCTTTGCTTGACATAATGCCCATTGACAGAATTTCACAGATGGACAAACTTGAGTTTTATTTATTGCTCAAGTTATGCCAGAGCTTCATTTGTTATTAATGATACGGTAGTAAACATTTTTTCTCAGCTCAGAAGTTGAATAAACATAACTTTCCCTGCCCTGAAAGGAAGCCAAAATTGAGAGATGATGAATATTTATTGCCAAATTACTAGGCATAAATTCAACACCAAATGGGTAAATTGCTGAATATCAGCTAGAGCCTTCTGTGTCTCATGCCAAGAAAACAAAATGTTTCTTGTGAATCAAGAAGATTAATAGAAAATACAGAAGTCTCAGAACATTTTATTCAGATAAAGGGATGTGCAACAATTAAATGAGGTGCAGACAGAGTTTGAGATTATGAAGTATTGGACAGAAGCCATTTCAGGAAAAGGTTCTATTACACACCAGTGCTGTTAAATAACAGAACCAAAGGATAGCATGGATTGATTTTCTTCTACTTATGAGTAGAGGCCTTGTCTCAGGAAAAATGGGGATATTTTTCATGGTAAGTTTGCTAGTAGAAAATCAGAAATAAATATCCTTTCTTTTATGGGACACGAATCTTATCTGGTGATAGTAAATCTCTTATAGACACTACTTCACAGTTTCACATATATTTGGATTAGAAATTCATCTTCTCTGATATTTTTTCTATGTTCTGATTAACTTTTAAGAGGCTGTCAGTTCAACAAAGTGTTAATTTCTATTTCATTTCTCCAGATGCAGAATTTGTATGCAAAACACTCTCTTGGCCAGTGTATAAGAAAGTTTTCACTGACAAACTTTAAGTTTCTCACAGCCAACAGTCTAAGAGAAGGAAATACATTTTTCAAAATGACAAATTCTCTATGATGTTAATGTCTATATTTTGCTCATTTATGAAGTAATGCGCTCAGCTTATATGCAGTAATGAAAATAAGGAATCTTTGAAGAACCCAGCTTATTCTAGTCATTTTTCTCTTTAATATTCAGAAATGTAAACAATGCTACTTCAGACACACGATGAAAAGTACTGACAGGAGGCAGTGTGAGGTTAGTCCCTCAGGTACTTCCAAGGACTATCAGCAAAGGGAAAGAGTAGCTTACATCCACGGCCTGCAACTGGTGACTATGCAGGTTCTGGATAGCAGAGTTTTGGCATTGACATCAATGCAGGATGGCAATTATCTTTCTTTTGTTGTTTTGTTTTCTTCACTAAAAGGCTTGTTCTAATCAGATTTTTTCACCTTAAGGCATCACATGAAAACTGTCATTGAAGTCTGTGACTACATGCAGCATGTCTTTACACAAAGGGAAAGCCAAGGAACACTTCTGTTTTCTTGGAAGTGAGATTTAAGAAAGAAATCCAAGTAATATCTGTCTTCAGCAGCTAAATTATGCTGTACTTGGAAAGTTCTGCTTCAGAACCAGGTTTTTTTGATTGACTGCCACATACTTATAGAAAGATTCAAGAGAAGAAAGGAAGGAAGGTTGGGTGAGAAGGAGAGAAGGTTTTTTTTTTCCTTTTTTTTTTTTTTTTTTCTTTTTTAAAGTGTTTGGAACTATTATCACAGCACAGAGTTCCCTTCTTTCAAGGAGAAGAATAAAAGCAGGAGATATTGCCTACCAGCTCTTGCATGTTTTGGTGGTGTGTGTATTGCCAGTTCTCATATGTACTGATAGGGCAAGTGCAACAGTCCTTGGAGATGATCCTCATGCAACCAGTCCTTGGGTAGTCCTTGGGGCTGTACTGTGGCATTTAGAAAGAGCAGAGCTGTTTCTTTACACTGTGCACTGCTGAGTACTGCTGGGATATAGGTGCCTGTTTTCCTGTGAAAGAAATGAGTGAATGAATTTAATTAGTCATTAATTTGATTCCTCTCAAGTGTGAAGTTGTTTGACACTCAGAAAGCCAAGGGGCTGACTCTGCTCTCCATTACATCCTGTTCAAAATAATGAAAAAAAGCAGTGCTTTATTTATTTATTTATTTATTTAAATAAAGAACACTGCTTGGAATGGCCTTAATAACTTTCAGATCTCCTTAAAAGGAAAGTGACTTTCCTCTAAAACTTTATCTGCAGACATTTCTGCTTCAGATCCTCAGCCATGCTGACCCCCCAAACTGTGATTATAATGTGATTTAAGTGCATATTTTCTTAACAAGTACAGTGCCCATTCTGCCAGCCAAAGATAACACGAAATTTTGCTGCCACAAGCATGTTACAAACAACCTTCTCATTTTTGGCTATACAAAAGAGCAGTGAAGATGACTCAGAATGAGCAATGGAGATTTTTGTCACAGGTTTTCTCTCTGCGTCCATGGAAGTGAGGTGAGTGATGCAAAGTGCAATTTAGAGCATGTTTAAGTCCCCCTCCGCCTCACAGGCAGGGGTGTACACCCTTCTCCTTGGTGTTTGCAGCATGACAGCCAGGTGGGTAGGAACAGCTGGGGACAGGAAAGGTGTGCACAAAGGGTGTGTGTGCAAGGGCCCCTGGACTCACCTGGACTCACCTCTTGGCTGAGACAGTAGGCTGAGTATAGAGGACTGTAATCATGTGGTCCTCAAGATTTAAGGGAGATTTAGTCAAGCTTCATGTTCCTTGGTCTTGGTATCTTGGGACCTCATGCTCCTAGCTTCTTATATTTGTATTTTCTCTTGAACATTTGTTTATTTGTTTGTTTGGGGGAATCTCCTTGTGTTTTCTGCATTTATGCTTCGTGGCAGGTGCTTAAAAGATTGGTTGAGTAAATTACAGCACTTTCCTCTGGCTGCCACAATCCTCAGCATATGCAAGGTCAGATCTTCACTGCAGAGGAAACATATTTAGCAACATGGTAATTTCATTCTAGGAAAGAGATTACCGATCACAGTAGATTTCTACAGCAGGTGAATGCGTCATTCAGATTGAATAATTTATTTTAACTATTTAGCCTCATAACCTGCTCACAGTAAGCCCAGAATATTCAGAATGTTCTTATTCTTGCTGTTAAACTGTTTCTTCTATTTTTTTCCCATTGGTTTGTTTTATTGACTTTCTTGCTGAACTGTGACTTGGCTACATGAGTTCAGGAATGAACAATTGTGCAAACTCTTTCTTTCCATATGTAGATTAAAAAAAAAAGACTTAGAGGTTTTCTTGCATTTCATTTTGAACATTTGTTTTCCATAAGCGCTTAGCATTAGTCCATAAAAATTTCATGGGCAGTGACCTCGAAATTTATGTTTTATAAAAGATCAACAGATAATAAATAAAGCACTGGTACTCTACCTTGCGAACAGAACTTCTGAACAATTGTACTTTTGTGTGTTATACTTTTTTTTTTTTTTAAAAAAACAACAATCTAAAATCTGATATAGGAATATCCAGTAGATATTGTCAAGTTTTTTGATCTGCAAAAATAATGACATTTATTTCAAAGCATGGATTTGACAAAGTGACATGAAAATATTACTTCAGCATTCCTCATGACCATCTTCCTTGGTGGGAAGGCTTAATACTATAATTCCTCTTTGGCAGTGGCCTGACCTACAACCTACAACCTGACCAGTCCATCTAGTTGGACTATCTGAGCACAACTTCTGAGGTCTCTTCACTGAAGGCTAATTTTATTTTTAAATAGAAGCAAGATGACTTAAATGAAATGAACTAAGCAAAAATGCCATATTCAGAGACTCATAGAATGGCTTGGGTTGGAAGGGACCTCAAAGATCACCAAATTCCAACCCCTCTGCCACAGGCAGAGATGCAATACTATATTGCATAATACAGATTGCATGAGTATCATATGTCTTTTGCTGAAAGCTATAGAGACCTGGGAGCAAAAATGAGATGGTCTGTGCTAGTAAGGATTAAAGACTATGGCATAAGAGATTAGACATTATGGCATAGTCTGGCAACCGCCAAGCACTCTGCTTTGTGTTTGCTCCCTTCTGTTGACAGTCTGCCTACTCAATCAGGGACCTGGAGAAATCTTGTGGGGGTGATCCAGCCAAGCCATGCACTCTTTGAGCAATGTCTTGTTCTTATGCCACAAATGGTCTATTAAGTTCCTGCAAATCAGGGTTCCTTGTCACTACTTCTGCAGCTGGGGCATTTGGGTCCACAAAGAATGTGAAATTAAGGCACCATGTGCTGACACTGCCTCCTGCTGCACAGCAAATCTTTCTTTTCTGGTAGAAACCTGCTCTTAATTTTCCATGTGAACTTCCAAGGAAAGTATTTCTGTTCTCTGACTAGTGACTTTTCCACATCAAATACACAGTGGCTGGGGAAGGAAGCTGGTGGTTAGTGAATCTGTACATCCTTGCAGGGATCTTTGTCCCTTGCTTGTCCTGTCTGAGTACATGCTGGAAAATGCTGTGTCACCAGTCTGAGTGCCTGCAGAAACCAAGACACAAAGGTGCAGGTGTGAGACACCGACCCTTTTCTGTGCCCCAAAAGTCTGAAACTTCACAAAAGGTTTGCCCAGTGCTGTGTGCTGAGAGTTGCTCCAGTTCTGGCTGTGGTCCTCTGGTCTGTGCTTTTCACCACAAAATTACTTTGCATTATCTACTTATTTTCCTTATTATGAATAACTGGTTGAGTATTTATGTTGCTTGTGGGACTCTACATTCACAGGAAAAAGAGGAAAACAACAGACTTGGTGGAGTGGGACAAAGGTCTGGTGCCTATACTGTGTTCTGAACTTACTTTAAGAGAGATTTTAATTACATATGTGTGAGCATATGTGAATGTGTGAGGAAGAGATGAAGCCTAGTACAGTTTAAATGCTGTCAGATGTTTTACAGCTTTGATACCGTTTTTTTTTTTTCTTTTTTTTTTTTCTGCAAAGGCTGATAAAATACAAGTGCCATTTAGGCACAGGATTTGCAGTTACTTTAGTATATGCCCTGAAAACATGCGTATCTACAGGGGATAGTAGTTCATGGAGAAAACAAGTTAGTGCTGAGAAGTTCAATTATTCTCCTGAAATATCAATAATGTAGCTGGAAGAAAGAAAAAACAACAGGCCACTTCCTATATTGGATGTATTCTCAAAATGTCTATAAAGGCTTGCTGCCAGCAGCAAGAAAGTAATAACTATAAATGTTGCTCAGTGGGAGGACTTAGTGATAGAGCCCCTGTTTGAAATTTTACCGAAGCCCTGTCAACACAGTGCTAACTTGCATGGTTTTGCATTTTTATTTTGATTATTATTATTTCTATTATTCTTGACAGGTGCACAGGTTGGTAGGTGAACTCAGGGTCTCCCTCCTGGCTTGGCTCTCTCTGTCTTTTCAAGTCACTCGGTATAAACCTGCAGTTTTCTGGCCCTGAGCTCTGATGAAATTCATTTTAAATATAGTTTTCTTGACGGTCCCTATAGCACACTTCGTGTACCTGTTGGATCCTCTTAAAGAAAGCTTAAGTGTCAGAGTGAGCAGTGTAATTGTGTTCTTTAAGTAATTAACAACTGTTTCTGCAATTCCTTTTAATTGGCAGTTAGGGTTGAATTCTTTAATTAAAACAAAACAAAACAAAACAAAACAAAACCAACAAACATTTTCCAGGCTGCCTGTGACAAAATTCTATGTGCCTGGGCTCAACAATACAAGATCTCATGCACAGGAAGGAATCAATGATTACTGTGGGATTGCACATCACACGTGGTTGCTGACACAGCTTCTCCATCTTGTGGGACAACCTTTTGGCAGAAGAGCTCCTGAGGAATATTCTAGGCTTACCTCTGAGGAAGAGAGGTTGCTGACCTGAGGCTCTCCAATAGAGACTGAAAACAGATGGAAATGAATGAATGATTTTTTTCCCCCCCAGGAGCTTAAAATGAACAATAGTCTTTATCTCTTCTCTTACTTCTTCATTTTGTTTTAATAACCATTCTCAACTGGAGGTTTTAAAAATATTTTTATATTTATTTTACATATTTCAAAATAAAATTTATTAGCTCAATACCTCTAATTATGCATGATGATGAGTCACATGTTGAATGTGCTCCTACATTTTCCTCACTTGAATCTATGTATATACTTACCTAATTTGGCAGCAGTGGCATGACTAGATGTTAAATGAAATTCATCTTGTGAATGTTAACTCTAACAGCACAACAAGGACTTTAAATGTCTGATCCCTTCAGCTTTTCCCTGTTTCCTATTGTGGGGATCATTGCTTTAAACAACCCAAGCTCAGAAGACAAACATGAATATGGAGACAGATTGGTGTGAATGTAATGGAGGCTTTCAGTGCAACTACTAATGCATAAATTTATATAATGCCAGTGCAGTTACTTTGGGAGTGGACATGAGGTACTCCACCAATGTTTGCCCAAATGAACTCTCTCATAAGCAAATGTAGTGTGTACTACACACATAATGTAGTAAAAGGAGCAATGTTTTAAGGCACTGAGAATCTTGTTGCTTCTTTGGCTAGATTTTTTTCTTTTTACTATTATGAAGCCTCATTGTACATATATGCAATAATAAACACACACATTCATGCATGAATATACATAAAGCCCTCTTTGACTGAATTATAGCAAGAACTGAAAAAACATTTCTTAAATTTTTAATAATTTTTTAGAATCATAGAATAGTTTGGTTTGGAAAGGACCTTTGCGATCATCTAGTTCCAATCCCTCTGCTACAGGCAGGGACACCTCGCTCCAGACCAGGTTGCTCAAAGCCCCGTCCAGCCAGGCCTTGAATGCTTCCAGGGAGGGAGCATCCACAACCTCACTGAGCAACCTGTTCCAGTGTCTCACCACTCTCACAGTGAAGAATTTATTTCTAATATTTAGTCCAAACCTACCCTCTTCCAGTTTAAAGCCACTTCCCCTTGTCCTGTTGCTGCCTTTATAAAAAAGTCCCTCCTCAGCTTTCCTGGAAGTCCCTTCAGGTACTGGAAGGCTGCTATAAGGTTCCCCTCCCAGAGCCTTCTCTTCTCCAGGCTGTTTTCATAACAGAAAGGGAACAACTACAGTTTTCAGCAGATCAAACAATATCTTTGGAAAATAAGGAATTTTTATGCAGTTCCATAGTCTTCTATAAATAGAGTATGAGTTTTCATCAAAAAGGATTCATTATTATTATTATTTTGTATTTTAATATCTGAGGGTACCTGGTTTCTTTCCTAGGTATTTGAAATGTCTTACTTTTTCTGTGTGCACTGAAAAAAATATGCAGTTAGACTGGACTAAAAGAGAAATTTCGGAATCACAAAATGCACTTGAGGCACACATTTGTGAGAGGCAAAGCTCAACACTGCACTTTGGACAATGGGTGGGTTAGGTTATAAGGAGGGCTGCTTTAAGCAGTCACCCAGGTGATCAGCTGGAATCACTTGCCTTATACATGTTATTCTTTCATTAAAAGGTCAAATAAAATTGTGCTGGAAACCCAGTGAGTACTTTGAATGGCTAGTTACTCAGAATGGCCTTTTGGGGGGTGGCATTAAGGAGAGCATCAAATTCAGGTTTTGTTGTGTTTTGTCCCATAATCATTTTCAGACTAAAAGAAATAACCAGAAACCAATGAACGAAGCATTGTTTTCTTAATGAAGCTATCACACTGAGCTATTCCTGTCATTTGCACTTCTACTAGAGGATAGATATGTGTCCTTATGTCCTCTATAAAAATACAGAAAAGCGACTGTGTGCCCCTATGTGTGATCCCTTGCTATTGCAAAGAAGCCAATCATACAGTTTTTCAGAAATGGTTCAATGTCTTTGTTTTTTAAACAGTAAGGTTTTCCGACATTATCTATCCTACTATAAGTAAAATTTTCTGTTATTATCTATCCTACCGGAGGGTTTCACTCCCTGCTTTGATGCTATTAAACTTCTCTGTGAGTTCAGCTTAAATTCATCCTTGATGGATTTTGTAATCACTTATTTATCACTTTGAACAATGTTCTTGAGGCTGTGCTCACTTGGAATATAAGCCCACGGGTATTTGGAGAGAGCAATTATATTCTTGCTAAGTCTTCACTTTGCATGACTAAACAAGGTAAGTTCTTTTATTTCCTTAGTCCAGTGAGCTCCTTCTTCCTTGTATAAGACCAACAGCTTCTCCTCTTGCTTTTCAGTTGAGCTTTCTCAAATGACAGTAACCAGAGTTGGATGGACTACGTTAGCTGAAATTTTCTTTGTGCCCTGTACATTATCATTAATATCTGGAGAATACATGTCCTGATGCATCATTGAACTGTGCTTGCTTTGCTTCTGATTCCAGAGTCTTAGTGACTTGTAGGCATTTGGTCAGGAGATTAGAAAGCCTGAGTTCTTCTCTTCAGATATTTTGAGTTAATGAGAATTGATTAAAACTGTTGGAGCATATTGCAAGCTCTTGTTACATTAATTCATGCAGCATATTGAAATAAAGTAGATATGAAATTCCCTGAACATTTTATTTTCACTTGGGTTTTCAGCCTGTTCCAGTGGGTGGCACAAGAAGCACAAATTAAAAACAGTTAAGTTTTTCTCACAGCATATTCTAGCATTGTTGCCAGTAATTACTGTAGTTTTTAGTTAAAAATAATTAGAGAGTCATGAAGGTAAGGAAATGCATTTCTAAATTGAGTGAGGATCCCTCTAACATGACACTGCTCAGCAGCTTTATGAACTGTTTGGTATCAAATGTGTATGAATACTTCAGTATTTTTTATATCCAGCAGTGCCTGCAGGTACAGATTTGAAAGGGTCAGGCTCAGAACTTGCCATCTTGAGAGCCCTGTGGTGGAGGCCAGGCTTGCTGGACTTTTTGTGTGAGAGCCGCAGAACTAACCTGGGCTGTACCTATTGAATGAAGGCCCTGTATGTGCTGTGAATGTGGGCTTTCATTGCAATATTTTCTGGTGTGTGTATGCATGGTATTTGTAATTTTGGCAGTTTTGAAATTATCTTTATTATATTCAATTCCAAGTTCACAGCTAAGCCTGAAAAAAATAAACTGAAAATGATCTTGTGTAAATGCTGCAGCTAAGGCATTGCCCTGCAGAACATCATACCCTAATGTTTTATGGGAGGATAGCTGAGGTGCTGTGTGAAAGTTTATGATGGACGTACAGATACTCTATCCATTAAGACACATCCACATGACTGATGTACAACTGAGGACTTGAAAAGAACAACTTACATTTGGTTCTTAGATATATGGGCAAAACTGAACCTTGCTATGATAGGAGGATTGATTTTTTGGTGAGAAATCACTGGGGATTTCACCCATCATACAGGATTGGAAACATCACTGTGCATTCCAGGTAAGTGATAAGGGAGACTGGGAACATTGCTGCAGGTTTCAGCAGGCCTGGAGGAATCAGCTAGGTCTCTGTGTCATGCTATACCTGCCACTCCATGGACTCTCCTGTGAAGCAAAAAGACTACAGATGCTGGACGGATAAAAAAAGAAGTTGCCTGTTTTGGCCATGACCAATGCTGCAACCAGCAGTCCGCTGGGCTGTTGAAAGCCTACTACTTCTACTGTTGGAATGGACCTTAGATGCTGAAGGAAATATGTGATGGTATCAAAGAAGGAAGACATGAGAACAGAGCACAGAAGAATTACCAACTGGAAGGAAATTTAGTAACAAACTCTACAGTGCAGTATTTTCCTGCCTGAGCAAACCAATTAGCCAAAGTTAACATGTCTCTGGGAGGTAGCTATTCTATCACAGAGAAATTGTGGTGAGATCTGGACAGCTTCTGGCACAAAGCTGTTAGACTTGGCAGGCAGAATTGCCCAGTCTTCGGGCCACTGGTGCTTAGTGTCCCAATGGGAGATATAAGCTTCTCTGGTCTCCTTCTTTTCACTGAGGAGACTTCAGGAAGCATGAAGATGCATCACTTCTGAGATCTGAAATGCTGGTTTCAGAGGGTTGTGTGCATTTGAGTGGCTGGCAAAGTACCTGGAGTAGGAATGATTCAATTCTGAAGTGCCATGGCTGCAGAGTCCGTGCTCTTGGGATTTGCTGGCTGTAGGGAGGCTCACCATTAGGGTAAAGTGGAATGGGTCTTGGGATATTCACATTTGGTTGCTTTTCACATTTTACAGGGCCATGAGACTGACAGATACAGGTTTCTAATAGATTTGAAAGGCTGCTGAACCTTCCCTATAATTGGGAAGGAAAGGAAAGAAGAAAACATGGAGAGGAAAGAAATGGTGAAGAAATGGCAGTTAAAAGCCCTTGGAAATATGGAGGGGATTTTAATCTGGAGAATATTCCGTCACTGTTTTTTTTCTGCATCTAAGTGTTAATGCACGACAAATAGTCAGAAGGTAGTTTTATTTCTAGCTGTCACTGATTCTGAAGCCCGTATTATCCAGCTAAATGATGGAGAAGAGAGAACATATGAGACTGCATTACGGACCTATGAAGAATCATTTATTTCACATAAGAAATAACTATGGAAAGATCAGAAGAGAGAAAGAAGATGGAAATAGAGGCTTTGAATCAGCAACCTCACATTAGGCACAATCATGCAGCTCTTAGAGGCTGAGGTGCCAGTAAGGGATTGGAATCTGATTGGGATCTGAGTCAAATCCATAGAGAAAGACTAGTATGAGACCTTTAAGTTTAACTTTGAATAGCACAGCAGGTCACCTAGCCCTGTGTGGAGGAGCCCTGTGGGTTGTTCTCTAGTAATGCTGTGGGTGGCGTAGCATCCATAGTGCAGCTGCAAGACCCACCAGAAGCAGAGGGCAGGTGCAGCTCAGAATGGGTGTCCATCAGAAGTGGCAGTGATGTCCCATCACTGTGAAGCACTGTAACTCAAGCTGGAGACATGTTATGGGGGGGCTGACCCTACAGGACTATTCAGCAGGCAGGATTTGCTAATTACTTCATGTTTTCTGGGGTAAAATTTTAGCAGAAAAGAGTTGTAGTAATGCTGTGATTTTTTTATCACTTCTCTGCACTTCCATAACTGTGTCCAAATTTCCTCTCCTTTAAATTCAAATTCTTCTGTGCTCTGGTTCCCTGATGCTGGCAGAGTGCCTGGAGGGGTGAGCTGGATTGGATGGTGGAATTTGTGAGTGGTACAGGGTATGGTGACTGCTGATATTCCCAGCTGCTCCCCATCACCATCTCTATGGTAATGGGGCTGTGTGCCCATTGCCCATCACTACGGACTGCATCATCATCAGTAGTTCCTTTCCCCTGGCTAGCTGGCACTCAGCTTCCTCCACTTTTCTCTGCCTGGGGAGGTTCTGTCCCAGGAGATGGAGGAGAGCAAGGGCACAAGCCTCTCTACATCAAGGGGGTGCATGCAGCTGGAAGAACTTAAGTTAGTAGAAGAGGTTGGGGAAGGGAGGAGGCCAGGTCTGTTGGCTTTGTCCCATACCACTGCCAATTTAGTTCTTTCCATAGAAAACCCCAAAGGAGAAAACCATCATCCAGATCTAAATCTCTCTTGGAGAGCTCAGAGCCTGAGCATTCTGGGGTTGCTGCAGGCAGATGAGCAGATCTAGCTGGGATCTTTTCCCTATATTCATTTCATTGCCATCCTCACATAACAAGTCCTTGTGCATTCTCATCATGGTGTATTCACACAAGCAGAGCAGCAAGCCATATGCCCTGAGTTGGGCAGCCGCATTAGTGTTGCTTTGGTGACTGCGTTTCACAGTCATAAGGGAAAGAGAAGAAGGTGAAGTTGCTGTAGGCTGCGTTTTGCTTGTTTCAGCTTTGAATTCTGACTTCCTGCTATAGAGCTGTTTTTATTCCCACAGCAGCAGGAGAGATGTACAAAAATAAAAGTATTCAGGATGACAAAGGGCTGAGAAGGGGTGTCACTTGGTGGCTTGTGAAAACTATCCAAGCAAAGCAGGTCGCATAACTATGCAGTACCCTTAGGGAGATAGATGCATTTTTTCCCCCTGCTATTCAGTAAGTGACCCAGTTTGTGATAGTTTTCAATATAATACGGCAACTTTCTCTTACATGAGCAGATGGAAGAAATCAGCAACTTGGTTACACCAGTCTGTAAGAAAAGCAAAAAACCCAAGAAGCAAATCAATCTGCAAGACAAGCATTATCGTTCAAAAAGAGAAAGCAACATTTGATTTTCTGACAGAGATATAGGTCAATTCTGCCATAAAGACCCTTTCCATGTCACACTTATGAAGCGCTACACTTGAGGATCAAAAGGACTCCATGACAGTGCATGTTTTTCCTGTTGCCTGCTAGCACTAGACAGTTTGAACTCATCCACATGTAATTTTTTATGTGTAAGCTGTCTAAGTTAGCCCAGAAGCATGCTAAAATTAAATTAGCAACAATTCATCAGCCAGAACAAGAGAATAATGTACAGCACAACCTGTCTGGTGGATGCTTGCAGCCCAGAAGGCCAACGGTATCCTGGGCTGCACCAAAAGAGGGGTGGCATCAGAGAGAGAGAGGTGATTATTCCCTTCTACACTGCCCTTATAAGGCTCCACCTGGAATACTGAATCCAGACTGGGGGCCCTGGTATGAGAAGGATGCAGAGCTGTTGGAGTGAGTCCAGAGCACAGTCACAAAGATAATCAGAGGGCAGGAGTACCTCTCCTATGAAGACAAGCTGTGGCTGGTCAGTCTGGAGAAGGCTACAGGGAGACCTCATTACAGCCTTCCAGTACTTGAAGGGTGCTTACAAACAGGAGGGGAACTGACTTTTTACATGGTCTGATAGTGATAGGACAAGGGGGAATGGCTTTAAAAGAGGGGTGATTTAGGTTAGATGTTAGGAAGAAATTCTTTACGCAGAGGGTGGTGAAGCGCTGGCACAGCTGCCCATAGAAGCTGTGGTGCCCCATCCCTGGAGGCATTCAAGGCCAAGTTGGATGGGGTCCTGGACAGCCTGAGCTGGTGGGGGGAAGCCCTGCCCATGACAGTGAGTTGGAGCTTGATGGTCTTTAAGGTCCTCACTAACCCAAATCATTCTATGACTCTATATTACTAATAGGTATAGAAATCAGATCAGGGAAGTTCCTGGCTTTCTAGCCAGTATTTTAAGGTTGGAGTATTTGGTGCAAAAATAAACTGCATTACCCATGGATAATCTATTTCCAAAAGTTTCTGTTCTGAAGGCTTCTCTAACTTCTTTATATCTGTTTTGGAGTATTATGCTGGCAGAGAGAGTTGGCTCAGTAGAAATCTGCATGCACGAGTCATAACGAGGACTGCAGGAAATATATTTTAGGATGGGATTGTCTAAAATAGACCACAGGTGACCTGTCACTGGGCATTAGTATACCTAAGGATAAGTTATTCTCTGAACCCCAAGGAAAGACTTATCTGGACTTTCCAGGCAACTGTGACAAACAAGACTGTTCTTGCCTGAGGCAAAAACCAAAGTTTTCTGGGTAATCTGCTCCACACCATGCTCACTGAAAATGGACAAAATTGTGGCTGTAATGCAAAGAAATTACCTCTGAAATAAGTGAAGGGGGGTGGGACTGAACTAGTGCCTCTCTGGTGCACAGCAGAAGTGAAATTCAAAGTGGGAAAGTTTGTGATAATACATGCCAGAGGAAAGAGCAGAAATATACAAGCATAAGGAATCTACCAGAATCACTGCAGTGTTAGTATAGTGACTTCCCAGTTTGTTGTTGGCTCAGATGATATTTGTGTGGGTTAAACAAAGCAAAGTTGATGAAAGGAGTGCAATAAATGCTATGAGGAGAAGAAATGTGGATAGGATTTTAACTTCTGTGTCGTTTTGAAAATGAAGCAGTGATTTTCCTAAGTTTTTTCTACAGAGTTACAAATAAAGGTAGTCCATAAGAATGTGTTAAAAATAAGCCCAAATATTCTTTGTTTTCCAGGTCTACTGGAAGTCTGCAGGCAGCAACTGCACAGGAGATGTGAATAATTGATCTTACTGTCTGTCCCTCGGAATCAGCCATTTCCATCAGTCGGCAGGTGAGTAGGTACTGCTGCCTCAAATTCAGTCCAGCTCAGAGTATGTAACATGCACCAGGCCTCTTCATTAAACATTCACGAGAGGCATTTCTCTTGCAGGACTCATCTAAATCCTGCAAGCCTGTGCAGATTCAGCTTTATTCCTACAGTGAATTTTTCCATTCATTCTGCTTCCACAAAAAGCTTGTGTAAATCCCTGCTTCTCCAGATGGCACGGGCACTGTAGCTACTGTTATTACACATTGCATATTACAATTATTCCTTTTCTGTTCAGTCCCAAGCTCTCTTCTTTCTAAAGGTGACAAATCAGAGACTTGGTACCTGTGAATACTGGGATTGAGAAGATCAGAGTGCCAGAACTGCTTAAAATAAAGCACTCCCAGCACTGCAAGTACTGGACTCTTCTGCTACAGAATGCATCACAAAAAATGTGTCGTTTTGAAGGCTGAAAAAAAAGCAGAAAAGCACATCCTAACTCCATGTCTGTGTATGTTCCCTCTTGACTTCACGACAACTGATAATTAGTTGAATGCTCAGTTTAAATAGAAATTGCTTGGTTTCCACAATCATTTATTGGTATGAGACCATCTTGTGTTTGCAGATATGTCAGCAGATGTTTCATGTAGAAAAACATTTAAGCATGCGATTTAAACCAGGACTATTCTATCTTAAAGTAATAATAATAATACTTTTTTTTTTTCTGCAGTGCTGGCAGATGTAATATTTAGGTGTTGTAATTCAGGTCTCAAACCACCAATAGAATGGGGAGAATATCAGACTGGTACTCTTCAGCCTGTGAATTTAGAGCAGGGTAACTGATTCAAGGCAAGTGGTGGTTTCTGGCAACTAAAAAATCGTCTGGGTGGAAATTCTTGTCCTGTGGAGAAGTACTTCCTTTGAGGGGTTTACTTCCAAACAGAGAAAATGGTGTAACCAACTACTGGATGATGGTATGGGCGTGGGAAAAGGGAGCCAAGTGTTATTGGGCAGAAGCAGGGAGTATGGAGCTTGTGGTGCGGGGAGGGCAGGTGGTGAGCCTGGGAAAATGGTTATTTTGGAGCTGTATTTATTAAGAACATTGCTGATGCTTTCAGGTTAAGGTGCCACTGGAGAAATGGCCAAACTTCTCTATGTATACCAAATTGCTCAACTTGTTGGTGAGCCCCAGTGTGTAGCTCCTCTGCCTGATGGGGTTGAAAACCACATCTTCAATCTGATGCACCAATAGTCCAATGGCTGGGAAAACAGGAGATGTATTTCTGATTTATCTCACTCAGAGAAGGAATTGAACTGTCTCCTGTCGACACTGTGCTTTCGTGTAAAAAGTGCCCTGGGGACCTCAGCTTCCTATTTTCTTTTTTTAAAGGCTGATGCAGAAAAAAGTTTATATAAAGTTAACAAACTATGGGTGCTCCCTATGACCATAGGACCCCATTTGTTAGTTTGGTTTGTTTTAAAAGTATCTTTGCAAGCAAACTTAAATCTATAGAGGATAAATACTCTCACGTATTGGTAATCAAGCATTGTTTGTTAGAAGAAAAGGAGGTTTTACAATCTCTACTCTCTCCTCCCTGCCACTGGATTGTATGTTCTCCATATCACCTGCTATGGTTACAGTTACATAAGTCTATAGCCCTTTTGTATCAGATCTGTGTTTATCACGGGTAAACTGTATGCTTTGAAGAAAGCCTGATCAGATGCGATGTTAAATTAATTTAATTGCAAGCAAAGAAATTTGTTGCTGAATTCCATGTTGTTCTGATTTGCCATGTCCTTTTATCTTCTGGATTGCTGAACAGAGTGTCACGTCTCTTTTGTACCTTGGCTAAATTCATCTTGCACATAGATCTGACAAAACATTTAGTTCCCAGATGCATTCCTGATTATAGCTGGCCAGGAATTTCCTGACAAAGCATGTCTTTATTGAAAAATGCCGATGTGTAAAATCTAAATGCTGTACAGATGCATCTCTTCTTTGATGCATTTCCATTTTTCAGGAAGGTTTCTGCTTTTTGGATTTGCTCCAGATTGAATTGGCATGAGTTTGTAAGTCCAGCAAACTCTGCCTTGAACAGTGGGTTCAGGGATATGTTATACTCCTTGTTCTGTAGAAGTGGCCTCCCTGGCTGGCTCAGGTGAAGTGGCAGCAACCTAGTAAATGCTGTGAAGCCAGAACTAGCTTGCTGATGGTGTCCAACTTTTATATTTCAGACCAGACTGTTTCAAGGTTGTGAGTGTGCTGACATTTTTCAAAATGTGAGTATTTCACATTCCAATTGTATCTCATACCTTGGCACGAAGTGGAAGAACATCTCTGTTCACGCTGGGGTATTTCAGAGAGCTTTTCCCAGTTTTACAGGATCTGGAAATGTAATCTTTAAAAATTAAATTTCCTAGGATGAATATAAGAAATAAGTAGGGGTATATTTTCCAGTGGAGAACAAGAAAATAATGTAATTTTTGCCCTTTTTGAGGGGTACAGAAGTTGAAAGGCCTAATTTATCGAAAAGGCAGAATACTGGAAACTTATTGAGACAGTTGGGAATGCACAGCAAGAGCAGTGGCCTTCGGCTACGTTCAAGACAGTCTGAAAAGGACAATCTCTACAGCCATTAAATCTTTAACATTTCTTGCTATTCTTAACTGAAGCTGATGGAAGAGGAAATGGGAATATTTTAATAGTTTTGAAATGCTCTCGTCATGAATTATTTTTCTCCGAGCAGGTGAAATGTAGCACTGCGTAGATGCATTATGTTCTCATGGACTGCCTCATTTAAAGAAACATTCATACCAAACCCAGTCGCAAATCTTTAAATGGCTTTTTTTTATTATTTTTCTCTTGTTATTGTGCCTCTGCGGGGTCTACATAGAAGAAAATCAGTAGATCAGCAGAATGCTGCTGCTATTGCGGAGCCTTTGTGTGGCTGTATAAATATGAACAATATTTCTCTGAATCCCATCCCTCATTTCAGGACCATTTCCTCAGCAGGCTGTCACGCAGTACTAAGGACAAGTTGGCTTCACAACTACTTGAATGAAGTAGAGAATAAAAGAATGTTTTCTTCTTTATGGAAAGAAAACCTGCTTAGACTCAAATAGGAGGAAATCACCACAAGCGTACCTTGTATCTACTCATCTAAACAGACTATTCATGCTGTACAATATACTTGCCAGTTCTCAGGTTGTCTTTCAGCTTTTTTTTTTTTTTTTTAAATCATCCTATCACAGTGGGCACACAGGGATAGATTTGTTGACTCACTTCTTTAAAATTATCTTATAAATATGGAGTAAGTATGTAGGTTGCTCTGAAAGTAATGCCTCCTGTGTATTTCCATGGAAATTACAACAGACACAAGAGCACAATAACACTATTTGATAGAGCAAGTTCTCAACTACAAAACATGAATTTTCAACAATAGTTACTACATTAGCTGATTCGTGTGGATGAGCTGTTAGGACATTCTTCATTTTGTGTTGCGACAGCTGTGCACAGTGATCTGAAACATGATTTGTATGTCACTTTCTTGTTGCCACTACTGAAATGTACCACCTGCCACCTGACTGTGCTCGCATCCACTGTTCGGTCTTCAGAAACATTCAGCAAGCATTGATGAAAGGCAATGGATACAATTTTTTTTCCATATGGAAGAATTCAACGACAAATCTTTGCTTCAT
Source organism: Lagopus leucura (assembly GCF_019238085.1). Lineage (NCBI taxonomy): Eukaryota > Metazoa > Chordata > Aves > Galliformes > Phasianidae > Lagopus > Lagopus leucura. The sequence continues at coordinate 62,319,750 of NW_024962262.1, forward strand.
CTGCACTTCCCTGTCAGACCCATCATGTCAGACTGCCTCTCTGTTGTCATTTGTCACACAGCAACAACATGTAAGGGGATATTGGCAGAAGTTTCAACATCTACTGCCATACCACCACCATCTGACCCTGATGTCATGGACAAACATAACAGGAGGCATAACGTTTGGAGCAGCCTTCATATATTTGCGAGATCTCAGAGCTCCACAGGCCCAGCTTAAAAGCCTGGTTTGTTTTTAGATGTATCTCCACCTGATGCCTGATAGAATCACAGAAGGATGCTAAAACATTCCTGTAGTTGTTACACTGGAAAAGTCCACTATTCAGATCCCTCCTTGGACAAACCATTGAGCTGTGGCTCATTCCCCACTGATAGAGAACGCACCCAAGATACTGGACCAATTTTGAAGTCGGAGGCTTAACAGCTCAAAGGGAGGTTACTTTATTGGTGGAGGGATTGCAAGGAAGCCCTAAGCCCAGCCAAAAGGTATGGACAATTGATCCTGAAGCAGCGGGCAATTGCTTTCAAGTCAGTGATCTTTCTTTAACTCTCCTTCTCATGTAGCATTAGGCAGGACATTGGCATTCGTGATTTGGAGCCCAGAGTGTGGAAGTCACAGTGATGGGTTACAAACTCTGTTATGGGTAGCACTCCAAATGGTACCTTAATTTTTAATCTTGAAAATGCTTTCCCTGAAAACAGTAATTTAATCAGAGCCTGCAAACACGTTGATTTCGTAAACAGACTTTTCCCCCTCCCTCCCAAATTATCTTTAAGGAAATGCTTGCAAATAGTTTTAAAACTTCTTCAACACAAAGATTTATCGTTTCTTGGTCTTGTAAAAACAAAACAAAATAAAACAAACAAAGCATCATTAATTTATGAATATTATAATATTTAATTATTGACTTTTATTCTTGAAACACTGAACGCTGCTGTTCACTGTGGAAAAGATGATCATATAGTGTCTCCTCACATGACCATCCTGAGTTTTTGAAGGGTCAGAATGCTTATCCTGTTTTTTTTTCCTTTTTTTTTTTTTTCATTCAGTTGGCATATTAACTGTACTCTAGCCACTTATGTTCTGTATCTTCATTTTCTGTCACTTGCACTTAGGTCATTAAGTGCTTACTATTTCTCAAGTTGTAAGAACTATAAAAACAGTTTTGTTTATGCATTTCTTCTTGGAAAATACTGTCTCTGCTTCTTAAAGTGTCTGTGCTGCTTCCTTGATGGACACAGTAATTGCTACCACACAACTAGGTATACTCTTAGACAACAGTTTTTATATAAAAACCAGAAAAACTACATGCATATACATACATGCATGCATCTGCCTGCCCTGAATACCTTGATTTCATATATTAAAGTTGATTGGGCTATATATTCCAGTAATCACAGACATAGACTCCATTGCTATAACTGAAGTTACACATGGTAAACACATTGCCTGCAATCTTACAAAAGACACTCAGTCAGTCTTCCAGTCCAACCTGCAGTCTTTCTTGCACACATAAAGAGAAGCAGGCAGAACACGAGGAATAGAGGAGTGGGCAGCTCTCTCTGCAAAATTGTCCCAGGAGCTGGAGATGGGTTGACAGTGGACTAAGGCTGGGTTCAACCAGCCAAGCCACTTGGTTTTGAGGATTTCTACACAGATACGAAGTGAGAGGCCTGTACACTTGCCAGCTCCAATCCAAAATCTACATGGACAAAACACTGCATCCAGAATTAAATGCTTTGTGTGACCACATCAATGATGCCATTGCTGCCTCCAGCTCTTCACTAAGACCAGCCAGCCCAGGGAGAGGGCGTAGGGAGCTGCATTTACCCTAACCAGCTTCCACAGAGGTGCTGCATGTTGCTTCTCCTCTGCTGGAGTCGGGAACAGCAGAACAACCGAGAACATACTGTATTTACACACAGGCAGGAGTTGCACTGCTCCTTTAGGCGTGTTACTTAAAATGTAACACGAAGATGTCGTTTTCTGGGCTTCTTTTGTCTTTCTCTTAGAGCCGAGCAGCACTCCTGAGAACGGTCTATTTAGAATGCAGTTAATTTAAGACTGCTTTGTTTGTAATTCCGTGTGGAATTGTCCGTGATTGCAAGGAGTTTGAAGAAAAACAATGAAAGATTGTTTCCTTCAGTGCTGCTACTGGTTTAAGCATTGTGTACTCCTGTGGTATTCATTAACAAGAGAAAGGAGTAAAGCATGCAATTGCTGCTAGAGGTGTTTGAGAATTAACCTCTTCCTGTAGAAATGTTACCATGAATGCAAATTGTTGGGGGTAGAACGTTGCCAAAAATAAGAAGCTGAAGAATGATAACATTTTGGATTTCTCTAACATCATCAACAGTGAAAAGCTTTCTGGCCAGCAAACAACTAAATGCAACACTTCCTCATTCCTTTGATTTTTGGCAGCCCCCCAAACTTCTTTCTTTTCAGTTTACAGAACTGTTACTCAGTCCTGATGCATTTTAAGTTTAAAGTGAAAGATTTCATTTTTCCCCCCAAAAGGTCTGCCCTGTCAAAAGCTATTTTCTGCGGAACACCATCACAGCAGAACAGTTTCAACAAGCTCTTGTTGCATCTGAGCTCAGGCTCCCTGTGTAGTAACACATTGCACTGTTGGCATGCTCCCCTCACTAACAGCCTATAGCAAATTTGGTGTCATCTGTTCTGATTTCCTTTGCTGAGACACAGGCACTGTGCCTTATTCCTTTGTAACCTTGGATTGCTGATGTTTTTATTCTTTCTAAAAGAAAACTCCACTTCAAATTTAAGCATTACTTAACAAAATTTCATTTTTGACTCAACCCTACTCAGGGTTTAAAGTGATAATGTAATACAAACTGAGTGGTTATTGCTGAGCTTGTAGGCATCTGTTCTCAGGTGATGAGCATTTTCGTGTTCAACGAAGGTCACAGGATGAGGATGTTTAATACTTGGCTCCTCTGCCATGGTACATATGACTGTGAACATTTGTTTGCATAATCTTGAATTTAAAAAAAATGATACCTTCGTGTAGAAACAGAGAGACCTAAATGCAAAGCAGATTTGCTAGCCCAGAAGTGTCAGGGTAGAATTTGTCCCTTTTTTTTGTTTTTTTTTTTGCAAAGGTCAGAAGGAAACTACTACTTCTAAACAAGTACATCTGGTGGGTAATCATTTATTACGGGGATGTTTCAGAATTACTCTACTTCCTTGTGGTCTTTTGGGCTGGTGATTTGCACTCTACTAGCCGGTGAGTTGAATGACAGGTCTAAAAGATTAAAGGTCACAAAGTATGGGATTAGTCTAATCCAAACCTGATGTTTACAAGACACATGTATGGTGTTTACCCATCACCATCAGTTTTTCTTTCAGCCAGCAAAAAGAAGTGAGAAATTCTACAGTGTGAGTCAAGTAGCTTTTTGTGATGTCAGAGGAGTATTATCCTGGGAGGACTGCCAAGACAGGACAACCTGGTCAGACATAGATGTCTATACTGCAGCTTTCTCAGACTCCAAGAGATGAATCACAGCTGCAGGGTCCTCACTCAGAAGGTAAGAAAACTCCTTGCCTTGTACTAGAGCTGCATATGCGGCTCTCCTTGCCAGTCAAGTCCATGGACAGGGATTGTAGCCAATCCAGGTTAGTGATAAAAGCAAAACAGCAGAGAACACTTCAAAACCACTTCTTGGAACAACACTCAGTTTTTAACCAAAGCGATCTGTAGCTCCACTTACAAGAGTTCCATAATGTAACTTTTTGTGAAGAGTTTACCACATTGAGAGCTAAAGTTGGTAGGGAAAACTGGATGCAATTATTGGTCTTCTGATTGACAGCAGCTATCAGGTTACAGGATGTCATTTTAGAAAAAGAAAATCCTTGTCTCAAAGAACATACAATGGTAGTTCCACTTGGATTCCTGGGACACAGGGTTATTTATGCTATATGTAAAAATGAAGGTAAAACTGGAATAAATTCATTTGTATCATACTTCTAGCAATGTTATTTCAATGTTGGTTTCGTATTTATACTAACACTGAAATTCTGAGTGGCATCAGCATTACATCAGAGATGAACTCTGCAAAAATTTTCGCCAAGGGTAATTTATCCTTAATGCTTCTTTATAGGCACAAAAGAGTAGGAGAAAACCAGAAAAGTCTGCTCTGTCTAGTTAGAAAAAAAATATGACTTACTGCTCTGCAGATGCAGAGGAGAAAGCAGGAATGGCACTTTATCATACCCTTGCACCTGCCCTCCAGGGGCCTTCTAATCTCTTGCTGCCGTCTCATAGAATGTGTCCCTTTAATAAATCTTCTTTCAGCCTGTGTTTTGAAAACTTTTGCTGAAGTTTAACCCCTGCTGGGAGATATCAGTCTCAGACCACAGTGCTGAGCCTGTCCTCTCTCTGTCAGGCTTCCTGCTTATGTACTTTGCTTGGAAAACTCTCTTAAAAATGTACTGCTTGTGTGCAGTTCCCAGCATGGCTATTATTGATGGTTCTGATTTTCTCTTGGAGTGTGAGAATGAAAAGGATTTCTAAGGCATTCAGAGTACCCCTTGTTTCAACACATAATATGGAAAACCAACTTGCCTCATTTTAAAGATGATAAGCTGTTTTGAAAGTTAATTACCTCTCAGAGATGGAAATCAGATCTTACCTCAAGGTGGAATTTGTCTGACCTTGCATCCAGACAACAGCTCTTGCAGTTTATTTGTTGGCCTGGCTGAGGAATTGCTGTCTACCGGATTTGTTCTTTGTTTGCCCTTCCTCCTGTCCTATCTTTTAGAAGCTATGTTTTGAGCTTTTAGGGTTTATAACACAAAGTTTGCTCTCAAACTCTTGGGCTTTTTTTTTCTTTCTTCCAGTGAATTCACTCCATATTGCTAAAATGAGCTCAACAGAACCAGGCTTGACATTCCTATTTGGCATGCCCTCTAGCAGCAAAATCCTTTCTCTGCTGTTTGACATTCACCTTTTTTTGATGTCAAGGGCTGAGACAGCCCTTCATACTTCTCAGTCTGACGCACACACCATCCCTTGATTCTGCATTCCCAACTTGCAGGTGAGATCTGCATCCCACACTTTGTTATATTTCAAGACTTTTTTTTTAATGCATTGGTGTCACTTTTCATGCAAATGAAATCTTTTTGTAAAATCAAACTTCTTCCTCATTATTTCCTATTCCACTGATCTCTGTAATCTGCAGACTTTTCTGACATCTACTGTAAATCTTGGTAGGGCATACATTCCAACTTCACCTTAGAAGATGGAGTAGGGATCACAATTAACATATGATATATGGGCCCTATAGGGACATATTTTTAAAGATAGCCATAAAGATTTAAAAAGCCCTTGTAGCTTGTTTAAAGTTAATGGTAACAGTATAAATTTAAACAGTTTTCATTGTTTGCATCAATAAGCTTTCAAATATTGTAATATATGAAATGCTTATGTTTGGGATCAAATTATTATGGCTTATTGAGCCAAGAGCCAAGACATACATGGTAAAGTATGCTTTCAGAACCAGCAAGAGCTCTAAGCAGTGGTAATGACAACCAAAGGAATTAGTAATGAAATGTTGAAACAGGGAAATTTCAGAAGAAGAAATTTTCTTCATGTCCAACTGTTCATAAAACTTTCTCTACAATTACATTCATTCTGTTACAGATTTCTTTACTTAGAGTCCAATTCTTCTGTGGTAGTCTTTCCTATGAGCAGGTGAGTTCTTTCTCCATTATTTCTTGTCACATTAGGGGTTGTAGGCACATCATAACATGATTAAGCATTTCGTGGAATGAAGCAGAGTGGAAAGTGTGAACAGAAAGGTTTTGACAGTTCAATCTATTCCAACACCGTGAAAGACAGAAAATGACTGAATTACTTAATGAAAACAAAATGAGGTTAAATCTTGGTAGACTGTTGGGACCTTTACATTATAAATCATTAAGAATGACACACTCAAAATATAGCAATATTAAATGGGGATATTTTTTATGCCTTTTCCTTCCTTCCTTCCTTCCTTCCTTCCTTCCTTCCTTCCTTCCTTC
>NW_024962262.1:62325798-62434799 GCF_019238085.1 Lagopus leucura
CCTTCCTTCCTTCCTTCCTTCCTTCCTTCCTTCCTTCCTTCCTTCCTCCATCTTTTGATGAATAGAGATATTATACATTAGTTCAATCCAGCTATCTTGTGTTATGTTGAAATCACTGACTTTGCAAAATGCCTACTTCAGGGTCAGGACGTATAACTGGCTACATGTAAAGATGAAACAAATATGGTTGCAAGGAAAATATTAAAATAAGTTAAAAATAAAAGAGTAGGCACACTGGAAAAATGATGCCCTTAGAGGCCAAGAAGAAGGCTTGGCTCTGATAGCTAGGGCAGATCTCTCACGCTGCTCTCAGGCTCCTTTTTACTGTGGCAGAGGTAAGACTTGCCCAGTGATGAAGCTGCATTCTCAATGGAGTAGATGAACCAGGCATTTCCAAGACGGGGAGTAGGAGTTTCCTTGACTACACTGTAAGGTAACTTCTGTGGGTAGCCCATGATCAGGGCTGAAAAAAGCAATGTAAGAGCTTGAACAAACAGAGGAAAATTTGGCTCACACACTGTTCTTTCAGAGACTGAAGTCTTTGTTCCTGAATAGCTCTCTCCAGACTTTCCCTAGAGAGAAAGATCACATTTCTAGGGAGAAAGCAGAGTTCTCTCTGGAGGAGATCTACATAATCTGCAGATTTTGATCCTGGGATTTTTAGTTCAATTGTTCCCCTTTAAATCTCTATATTCATTGTAAACACAAGACATGGTAAAACTGTTAAACAGGATATAAAAATTTTAAAAGATATAAATATATTTGGTGGAAACTATTGATTTTCCCAATATCAAAGGGTACTTTGCTTTCCTCTTATGATATATTAATATTCTGGAATTATAAACAATAACGTGAAGTACTCTGATAATTACTTGTGTTATTTGATATGTACTTTTTTAGTTCTTCATTTTGAAATATCTGAGATTCTGTACTTTTTCTGCCCCCAAACCTTTGAAAAGTTGGAATTTTGCAAGGTGCCAAATGTCTGCATTTTTTGAATAAGTATTTCAATACAGAGAAGATGAAAAATATTGTTTTCCCCAAAAGGAAGAGTGAAAATGAAGAGATGCAGGACATATATCTTGACTCACATCTAGCACAGTGGAAGAAAAGTGAGCTATCAGCAGAAATGTGCTTCACTGTTGCCAGTAATCTGTGATTTCCATTCATGCCAATTTATGAGCAGACTGGGGTCTATTTTCCTTTCGTTGTGTGTGAGTAACTCCCATTGTTGAAAATTGAAGTTATTTGTTGTATTAAAGAGGAAAATGTGGTTAGAATGTGATTGTATCTGCTTTTCTCCACTATTTTTCCGTACAGTGTGTTGTTGTTTTGAATTTTATTTTTTTTTTTTTTTTTTTTTTTTTATATATAAATAATCTACTTCTACAGCGTTTCTCATATTCTGAATAAGGCCAGCTTTCAGTAATTGCAAGAAAAAAGGCATCCTTGTCTTCAGCGTGCTATCATTTCAAAACTCTGCAGGCAAACTTGCAGCTGGTTTGCTTTTTCCCCTCCATTTTGGTCTCTTTTACTTTCTTAAATCCATGCTGATGGTCCCAATGTTCTCTGTTCCGCTGGGAATCAAGGAATTTATTCCTTGGTTATGCACTGAGTAAACTATTTTTTTTTCCAAAGAATTATACAGATTCAGAATGACCAGACCATGTGACCTTTATTGACAAGGGAGAGTTTTGCCCCTTAAATTAATGTGCATAATGGGCCTTGTTGAGCAGCTTCAACCTGAAGGAAATGATTTTTGCCAGGAACTCAGTTCTGTGAAAAAGAGTCTTATTCCTTCTACCTTTGTTGCATAGTCATACTTATGTTCTGGTTGTACAGCAAGCAAAGCTCTTACTATCAAGTAAAGTTTCAATAGTAATTACAGAATCTAAAACACTTTTGTTCTTCTTGTAGTTGGTTTTAGATTTGTATTTTCCAGATTTCATTGTGGCTAGAAGCCATGTCCCTCCATTCTGAAGGATCCCAGGATCCTTCATAATTGTCTGGATTTACCATATAACACTGAAGTCTTCATCTGAACTTTCCCTCAAGCTACTTCTAATTGTCATCTGTAAGTAATGTGCAGTTTTAGGCCTTAGTTCTAAAAGTTTACATAAAATTGACCAAGTTAACTCATCTTCCCATGCAGGATATTGCCACTGAAATGCTAGATGTAGTCACATTTGCATCTAAAAATGGCCAGTATCTGAGAAAGCATGTTTCGAAACAGCATCCACAGTCAGTTGGCAGAAAATTAGGTGATGATTCAAGATATAAGAAAACATCTTTTTTTTTTTTCTTTTTTTTTTTAAATTACTAAACTTAATAAATTTTTGTTTTGGTAGACTAATGGCTGTAGTTCAGAGCTCTATTAGCTCAGTCCTTGATTCTTTCTGGAGTATACCTATAGACTGCATCACTTGAATATCATCTGAATAGATGGCAGTGACCTTAGTTATTCTGTGTATAAGCAGCCTGCTTCCTGAACGTCAGTTTGTGAGAAAGTGATCAAGTGTTTGAACGATCAGCTGTAAAACGTGGTGTATCTTGTCTCTGGTCAGTTTTGAACTCATTGTTGAAGAACTGAATGCACCAAGTCTCAGCGTTGAAATTCTCCTTCGCTAAATTCAGGCTGCTAATAAGCTACAATGAAAAACACTGGGAAATCAAGATCCTTAATGTTCCTACATGTCAGGATAAAGGAGAAGATGCTGATATAAGAATATGGGCTTGGGCTGTTTGAAGACATGTGATGAGTCAGAATCTGTACTTCTGCTATTCTACAAGAACTGCTGCTGAATGCCAAGTCTCGCCAACTGTGAAATTACTATTTCTGCTTCATAATGTTTTCTATCAAAATAGAATGTAGAGAAAAGGTAATAACTGAATTTTTAGAACAAATCAGACTGCTTGTCAGGACTTTTTCCTTTGATCTCCAGCCGACAGTCACAGTTTAAAAAACTTCAGACTCGATATCATCTCAACTGGCATGAATGTTTCTATTTTTCTCCAATTCACATGATAATTTGATTGAATTTGTTGTGCTACTCTTTTGACAAAAATGGGAGTATTCTTTTAAAAATGTGCTTGCACTGTTAAGTCTTTTAATTGCTAGAAGTAATAGCTACTTCCAACAGTCTTAAAAGTAAATTTAAGGTTTGAGTTTTTTAGAGTATGAGATTTTCATAGTAAGGTTTTGGTAATGGTGGGCTGCAGGCCCCACCAGCTGTCCCATGTCAGATCAGAGACAGCTCCAACTGCTCCAAAGGGACCCAATGCTGCCAGAGCTGAGCCATGAGTAATGCTGGGTGTGTTCTGGGGGAGCAGATTTTAAACAGCAAGAAAGCGACCATGGCTAACATGCAATGTATAGAGTAGATTTCTGACAGTTAGACCTGTCTAGGATCCTTACTGAGCAAAGTACTTGGGCTCTGTTATCCAGTGTGTGACCAGTATCACTGGGTTTAACAAGCCTGTTTAACTGCCTAAGTACTCTGACTGAGGTGGAGTATGGGGCATTAATTCGTTTTTGTAGTGTTTCACACAAATGACCTGATACATGCATTTACCCACTGCTTTCTGAAGACCAACAATCCAGTGAAGAGCTGGAGATATAGGAGTCTGTTTCCTATTTTGAGAATGTTGTCCTCATAGTCTGAAATGCAACCAGTACTGCATGACAAAGGCACTGCTTCACCCCTCTGGTGCAGATTCCACTCCATGAGAATAAATCATAGTGGAAGTAATCTAAAACCCAAATTTCCAGAGATCTGCATAGTGCACCTAGTATCTCTGAGTCTACCGATGAGCAATGTATCATTACCAATAGCTTTCTGCAGTGAGGAGATCTCATTGCACTTTAAAAATAGGAAGGTAAATCATATACAGATACTTAAAGGAAAGAGCATTAAGCTAGCAAATATGAATACTGAGCAACTAATGTAGGCCACAGTAAATCTTTCTTTATAAGCCTAATTCATCCTGCTGTTCCTGTGCATTGTCTTTTCCTCAGGTTTTCTACTCGTACAATATAAAACATGGATCTGAGTTAGTTATGTTAAAAAACTGATTGTCTGTAGAGCTTGTCAAAACAAAAAAATATATAGTAATTAAGGCAAAGGAGTGTAAGAAGAGATGTGACACTGCTGATGTGAAGGTGCTTGTATGCTGTCATGGAGATATGGACTCCTAGAGAATATGCCAAAGAGATCATCTACAGTGGCAGGAAAATTGCTTCAACCAAGATTTTCACATTTGTCATCTGCTTGATCTCTCTACATTTCTTATTCCCAGATCTGAGGCGATTATGATCCATGAATTCCAAAAGCTTTGGCACAAACAGCAGCATCTGAGTTTGCTAGAACATGTTCTTATAGGAACCTGTCAGAGTCTACATAATTGTAAAAATAATTAAATATCAGATCACTGGAAATGCAAAGACTTCCAGATTACAATCCCAATTTCCATTTATAATCTCCGTGTGTTTAAGTATCTACCATTTTATCTTCTGAGATATATGAAATTTCATATTTGAAAAGACTTTACACTCAGTAGGAGATCATGTGACATACATTCATAGACATTATATTTGTCATTCCTCATCGTCAGCTTACGTACTGTGGAATGTAGGGGTGAGAATGAAAACCCAGGTTAGAATAACAGCAGATATTGGCATAAGTAGTATTTCACCTTTTGGCCGCCTGTTGCAACACTGCCTAAGCCAACAGTGACTGAAAATCATTATCATTTGACAGCTGCTTCATGAGCTTTTTAAAATGACTACATAATTGTTTTCAGCCTCTTTCCTAGTGGACAGGTGTCCATACCATGATTAGTGTTAATTGGCAATGTTGTTGGCCGTCACAAGAGGAAAAAATGAAAGAATGATGTGGACTGGAATGATTTTTGCAGGCACAAGAGCAATATGCCTGTCTGTGTGCACTGCCTGGGGACAGAAAGTCAGCTCTGTGCCCCTCCAAACATATTGTTTACATGAATTCTCATTCTGCTATGAGAAAAAAAGCAAAGATGGGTTTAAAATGGAATTGAGGCTAACAGTGGAAGAAAAATATGGCTTAGAAAATTTGACATGTGTCTTGATCAACATTTGTTTGATTTTTGTTTGATTTGTTCGATTTGTTTGATTTTAACCTGGTTGGAAAGCAAAGTTTGGTTTGACAAAGAGAGACAAACCTGGTGAAAGAGTTTTAAAAATGTAACACCTGAAACAGAACTGAGGAGTCCTTTCACTAAAGAATAACAGCTAATTGGAATGTCATATAGTCTCTGTTTCTTTAAGGTTGTTGTCATCTTTGTAACATGACGACTGTGTGTCTTATAACCAAAGTGCTTTTGACCATTAAATATGGCTTTGTATCTACATATCTGTTGAAATAACATAGAACTGTCAGTAGTTATGAGACCAGAGTTTGCTTCATGCCTTCCAGGTTGAACACTTGGACACCTATGAAATGATTAGGGAAGCCTGTAAGTGGCAGATGCAATAAATTCTTCACTCATTTGAATTAGCAAATCTCTAATTCTCTCATTATGACATAATAACTGAATTTTGATGAATGTGGGTAATTTATGTATGGGCTTAACAGGAGAATGTCACAGTGACCAGTGCATGACAAGCTATTTAGGAAATTATATCTCTCTGACCAAAAATCTGGATTTTGATGTCTTATTCTATCCTAGTCATTATTCCTTCTCCATACATCTGAGTATTTTTACTGTAAGTTACAGATGCCAAATTGAGACCACTACGAACCTATCTGCTCTGTAAACCTACAAGAAATCAGCTTTTCCGTAAACATTCATGATGTGGTCTTTTCCTGATGCAGAATGTGATAGGTTTAGGCTCATGAATGTTAGTTGCAGAACCAAATGTCATGGAAGTTTGTCCAGAGTTTTCCGTGCTTCTGCAAAACAAAACACCAGAAAACGCAAACTTCCAAGCTACTGATGATCACAAAAGTGCAGCTAACACTGAATGAGGGTACTGTTACGTATAACTGTTGGCTCTTACAGCAGGACAAAGTGCTTATACCTTAGAAAAACGTGGGAAAAGTAAAAAGAAAATAAGAGGGTTAATTCCTAGGAAGTGATGGCGGATGGCTGACAGAAATTTAATTATGTGTGAGAGGGAATGATACTGTTGTGCTATCATGTGGGAAAAAGAGAGGGGGCATGAATTGATTCTTGTGTGTCATTGCCTTTTCCTGAACGACTTACCAGCATGGAGCCGACTGCATCCTGGATAATGAATGTACTTTCTGTATGATCAATACAGTCTCATCACACAGCTGGCAGTATTGAACACCTTTTCTGTTTCAGTCTGCAGCATTTATGCTGTCTCGTTGCCTATTCCGCCCTCCGTGTTCTGATGACATGGCATTAATAAGTTTTGTTGGGGGGGTGCTATAAAAACCTTGCCTCCACAATAAGTGCACAGAGGAACAATGGGGAATCTGAATATTACCCTTTTAGGACCCCTTTCTCAGCCCTATAGTCTGAAGGTGAAACTCATCACAATGACTTGGTGCAAAGGAACACCTTTCACATAGAGGGCTTTACTGCTTTTGGGGATATGAAGCTTACTTTGGGAACCAAGGAAGAGTATCTCAAAATTGCACAAGATTTTCATGGGTTGTCTGGAGAGGAACAGAAGTGGCAGAAAAGATTTAGGTGATCTGGAGAGGAACAAACTTAGGAAAATAGAGGGATAAGGAGCTGAATCCATGTAAAAATGTTGCTGGTCAGTGCAATTGTACACTCATGTTCAGTTCTTCCTCAACACAGTCTGTCCTGTCTTCTCACCAAATACAATTTCTAACTGTTTCCTTAGGTGAGGGATTCTTTGTTCTGTGTACAAGTATTTTTGTGCAGGACTAAGTGCCAGCAACTGCAGTGGGACCACAGGCCAAACGTAAGGTGTGAGTACATGGAGCATATTCAGTTATACTTGTCAGCATCAAATATCAAAAACTATATGGTGGGATGCAAAAGTGTCCTGAGAACAAGCTATTGAAGGAGCTGTAAGTCTGTGTCAGATACTAGAGAGACCAGAGGGCCTGAGTATTGACTGCTAGAGGGAATAGCCTAATACAGGAGAGGCTGTAGGGTTCAACTATGTCCTGAGAGATGTGTATGCATCCATAAATGAACAAGGCCTGTTACTGTGGGCTTGATGCTGTATAGGCATGTGAATCTTTGTATGTGTGTATTCAGGAAGTGAGCAGATTTGTACCAGCAGCCAGAATGGGGCTTGCACACCCACCTGCCAGCTGCTAGAGAGACCTGCAGTACAACATCCAGGTACTAGATAAATTGAGTGTGCATGGCCAGCTATTAGATGTACCCATTGCTTTATCCATATGTATATATTTGCCACTTATTTATACTCATTTATACTGATAAGTCAGAGGTACTCTGAGTCTGCGTGAGTGCTGAGTATTTCTGTCTATACTCATATACACTATACTGTATTACTTGCTGAATGTATGTGCTGTATGTCTGGGTGTGTGTATGTGCCTACAGGATATAGATGCTTAAACTACTTTCTGGCTCTGGACTTGGGAACATGGAGCTGTGGCATCTTTTCCTCTGTTAGGCTACTAGGTTCAGCAGTCCCTAAAATGTTACTATATACAATCATCATGAATAAAGAGAGAATCCTAGCAAAATCCATATGGGGGTATTTCCGAACTTTGGGAGACTTTAGATACATTATCTTGTCTCTTGAGAATGAGGAAAATATCACTTGGGAGGTAAATATTCTTAAACAAAGAAAGGAAGGAGAAATATGAAATGTTATATTCTAGCCAATTTTCCCTGTGGTATATTTATTCTTATTTCATTATAGAAACAGTCTTTTAAAATATATATATTTTCTTTTTGATAAATATAGCAATCACAGACTACAAGAAGACAAGTGATATACTAAGGTTAGTTTTTCTGGAAAGTGATTCCCTTCTTTCCCTTGTTAATGTGCCTATTGGTATTACTCTGTTAGGATAATTATAGCATTTTATCATGTTGGCAGATCCTTTGTAATCATTTTGGTTCCCATTAAGCAATAACAGTTGCAAAGGAACCTTGGCTCAGGACACCTGTTGGCAGCTTCACAGCTGCTGCTGAAATGGAATTTCAGCAGTATTTTTAACTCCAGATAGGATGTCACCTAAGGGAGAGCAGGCATTTTAAGGGCTGCTTGCCCAGTCTTAGAGACCTGGCTTTTACAGCACCACCTCATGCTTCCAGAACTCCTGTATCTCCTGTTGCAGATACAAGCAACAGGTGGAACTACAGAAACTCTATAGACAGACATAGGATTGTGGTTCTCTGATTCCATTTCTTTGATAAGGAGGAAAGAATTGGAACTAATTTTATTCAGACCTAAGAAAGTTATCTTCTGCTTTTATTTATTTCATTTTTAGCATCAGATATTTTAAATCTTTTAAGTTCAATTGCAATATATCTATTAATTTAAGTATTTACACCAGTATTTACTGTGTCATTAACAGTCTTTGAAAAATAAATCTTCAAGTAAATAATGACTGTGTGTATGTAGTTCACGTGTTCATATGTTGCAGTCATTGTTGCACCTTTTGATCCTAGAGGGATAAAACTTCAGACAGAAGCACTGCAGGTTCACACTCCTCACTTTGCTGTGAATAGATTATGTCTTAGCAGCAGCTCAAACTGATCAATTTATCATAAATTAATTTCACCTGGAACACTAGAGAGGCTTTGAACTTGGGGGAAAGTAGAAACCAAGAGGAAATCGAAGTCTTCCAAATGCTATGTATCTTCATACTCAAAACTACGTTACTATAATTATACAGCAATAAACAATGATTGCTTGAGTGAAATTGTAACAATAAACATATTTGTGTTTTAAAGTACAGCATTTCATGTAGCAGTCCTTAAGGGGTATGACTGGAAGCCCAGAAACTACATTGCTCTGCAGGGGGGCTCAGCCATATGGATATCTTTTAATTGGAAATACCTTTTTTTTTGTCTTTAAAGGCTAATGCCTTCCAATAAGACAGAACTCCTGTACCACGCAAAAACATGAAGGATGAAACTGAGCATCTGCAAATATAAGAAATAATGATTGAAAAGCATTTCTGAAAAACAAATATGAAGATAGTCACAGAAAATATCAGTCTACAGTTACAGCATAGAGATCCCCTTACTAACCCGTCCATCCTTGGGTTGATATTTTATTCAATGCAAGTTACCCAGATGTCTTCAACTCTTATATAATGAGGCTTACACTTCATGTAAAACATTATTCTTATAGCACCAGCTATATGCTTTGTGTACATTTTAAACCCGAAGATTTCAGCACTGTATGTTTAAACCCTGTTTAGATTGATGCACTGATTTCCAAAAGCTTTTGCTGCTAAGTAATTCAAGAAAGTTAGTGGTCAGTGCTGCAAAATGCTGTGCACCCTCATTCTTCCCTGGCATCAGTGGGAACCAGGATTGCCTAGACCACTTTTAAGAATAAGGTCTTATGAAGAGCTTTCAGGAGGCCCCACAGCTGGCAGAGGAACCTTTCTCAGAGTGATGTCTATCCTACAGCAGTACTCCCAAAGTATGCAGCTAGGTGCTTTCCTTACAAAGTAAAACCTTAAAAAGCTTAAAGGGATATGGCAGCCATCTCTAATAATTAAGATGTCTAGTTCACCCATTTGCATGGTTATTGAGGGTGAAAGGATTCAACAAAGCAAACAGAATGATTGCACAAGTGAGAGTTAGTGCCTAAGCCCAGTACTCAGGCCTGGTTCAATTTATTGTCCCTGCATAGTTTTCATATCTGCTACAAAGGGACCCATGCCCTTTACTTCTGAAACAGTTTTTGTCCCTTACAGTGAGACACATTGCCAGGGGTAGTGCTGCTTCATGGTACCTGTCATGCTTTGGGGTTAACCCTGGATATGTGAATATGGTGGTGGAACAACAGATGCAGTTCAGTTCCTTGATGTAAGGATACCAGCTGTCTCTGGAACTATATTCACACAGTGTCCTGCCCAAACTCAGTAATGCCCTGCAAAAATATTTTTAGTCAATTAATTTACAAAAGGTAGCTGGCAAGTAGCCAGGTTTTCCAATACACATTTCACAGGAAGTTTAATTTTATTGTTCTGAAAATTGTGTAATAGGCTTAATTTTCTGGTTAGGTAGTTAAAGTAAATGTAGCACATGACTTTAGAATGAAACACTTCGGCAATGCTCTTTTTAAGTGGCACCACTATGATCCCAGTTTGCAAGGCATGAAAACCACACTTTCATGAGGACACAATCATCGGAGTTAGTGTCTGTTGCAGATATTCAGATGAAGACCTAACACTTTCCTTTGCTGCACTAACGTAAGAACTTTATAAACTTGAAGGTAACATGTTCCTAAAAGACAGTGCAAAGTTGCCTGTGCAGAAGTAGATTTCTAAGTATTTAGTGACAAAATTGCCAAATGCTTTATTATTACATAGTTCAGTTGTAGGCTCTGACCAGATTTGCACTACAGTGCACTTAACTCTTCTTCTATGTAGGTCCAAACACTTTTTTTTGTCTTCTGAAGGTATTATCTAGGATTAAGTTTTCTACAAAACTCAATGAGAGGGCACAGGATTGCTTTGTCATTTATTTTCCTTGCTGTTAAATGATATGGAAAAGGAAAGAAGGATGCATAATGCAGAGGTTTTCTTTCTTGCTTAAAAAAAAGGAACTCATTTGCCAGAAACACACAGTGAGCTTAGTATATTCCATTTTCATATTTAGCTATATAAAAAATATAGATACATATCTATTTGAATCTGGCTGTTTGTTTGTTTTTGGTATTGGAGTTCATAGAATCATCACAGAATGGCTTGAGTTGGAAGAGA
The DNA here is from genome assembly GCF_019238085.1 of Lagopus leucura. Taxonomy (NCBI): domain Eukaryota; kingdom Metazoa; phylum Chordata; class Aves; order Galliformes; family Phasianidae; genus Lagopus; species Lagopus leucura. The sequence continues at coordinate 62,336,697 of NW_024962262.1, forward strand.
TCTTAAAGATCATCTAGTTCCATCCCTCCTACCACGGACAGGGATACCTTCTATTAGATCAGACTGCCTAACTTTGAATTTAAATCTTTTAGTTTAAAGCCATTCTGCCTTGTCCTGTCACTATCAGACTGTGTAAAAAGTCAGTCCCTTTAAATATTGAAAGGTGACAATGAGGTCTCCCCAGAATTTTCTCCAGGCTGAACGTGCCCAGCTCCCTCAAGCTTCCTTCATAAGAGAGGTAATCCTCTGATCTTTGTGGTCCTCTTTCGGACCCACTCCAAAACCTCCATGTCTTTCTTGTGCAAGGGGATACAGAACTCCAGCTGGGGCCTCACAGGGGCAGAGTATGGGAGGACAATCACCTCCTTCTCTGTGCTGTCACCCCTCTTTTGATGCCCAGGATACTGTTGGCCTTCTGGTCTGCAAGAGCGCATTACTGGATCATGTCCAGCTTTTTGTCTAAGTCCTTCTCTTCAGGGCAGCTCTCAATGTGTTATTTTCCCAGACTGCACACACATCTGGTATTGTCCTGATAGAGGTACAGCACCTGGCACTTGATCTTGTTGAACCACACTGGGTTCACATGAGCCCACTTTTCAAGCTTATCATGGTCCTGGATGGAGTCCCTTCCTTCTATTGTATTAACTGCACCATTCAGCTTGATGTCATCATCAAACTTGCTGAGGGTGCACTCAATCCCATTGTCTAAGTTGCTGATAAAGACGTTGAAGAGAAGCAATATGAATGGATCCTTGGAGGACACTGCTCATCAACACCTTCCTTCTGGACATAGAACTGTTACTACAACTCTATAGCTAAGGCCATTCAACCAGCAACTTATCCATTGCATAATCCATGCTGAAAACTCAAACTCAGAGATAAGAATGTTGTGTGGGCTCATGTAATAAGTTTAGAAAAAATGTAGGTGTCATCAATTCTTCTTTTGTCCACTGATGCCATCACTCCATCACTGAAGGCCACAAAATTGGTCAGGCAACTTCCCTTGGTGAAACCGTGCTGGCTGTCTTGGATCATCTGATCATCCCTCCTCACGTGCCTTAACATAGCTTCTGGAAGGATCTGTTCCATGATTTTACTAGGCACAGAGGTGAGGCTCACCAGTCTGTAGTTGGATCTTCCTTTCAACCTTTCTTAAAAATGGGAGTCATATTTCCCTTTTTCCAGTCACTGAGGACATGTGATTTTTAGTGCTTTGAAATGTGTGGAATAGTATGTCTAGATTCATTACATATGTGGTAAACAGTAGTTTCTCTCTTCTTTTACACATAAAAAGCAGTAGGAAACAATGTGTTTAACAAGATGGTGTTCCTCTCCTCTGCAATCCACCCATCTGAAGAAGAAACCAAGGAACTGAGGCAGCTCAATCAATGACAGCAGCCTGCTTATTTTTACTTTTATCTGAATCTAAACAAATATCTTGGCATCTCTTGGTATGGGCTGAGCTTCGCAAAGACAAAAGGAAGAACGAACAGGATGCATAAGGGTTAAGCTGAGTATGGTTGTATCAGTAACTAGGCTTCTGATAGGAATTTTATTCCTTTAGCCATATGCCTCTACCAATTCTTATCAAGTGACTTCTGTAACCTAGGACTTCTGTACACTTCCATGATCTATTGTTATGTGATCCTTAATTTAGTTTCCACTTCTCTGGTGTAACAGCCAGATTTACTCCAGCAATTGGAGAATGACTGAGACTTTGAAACAATTGTATTTTAAAAGACGAATGCAATACTTAATCGACCTTCTGTTAATAGATTATTTTCTGCTGAGTGCATGAGTCACCATGAGGTAAAGTTCAGGAATAATTTGGAGTTTGTAGATAAGTTAAAAAAGTTAATGGTGGAGCTGCAGTGGCTTTTTTTTTTTTTTTTTTTAACTGCAAACATTGTTAATTCTCTGCTCTTTAAACTAAGAGAATTATCTTAAATTTTATTATTTATTTTTCCTGAGTGGTAAATTATTGTTCCCTTCACTTTCTTATACCTTATATTATCTGTCTGTTTCTACTTCTTATCTCTCCCTCCCTGCTTCTCTTTCTCGCATTTCTCCACTCAAACTTCCTTTGTAAATATATTTTCTTTTTTTCTCCCTTTCTCCTCCTCTTAAGCTTATCTCACCTTTAACATGGCTGCCTGACCTACATTACATCCTCTTCTAGATGTATGCTCTTTCTACAAAGCCAACTATTTAGCTACTGCTGAAGAACTAATAAACAAACATAATAATTAGCAGTCTATAAAAAACTTTGAAACACAATAATTTTGCCCCTGATTACAGCCTGGGCTGTTGTTTTGAGCCTAAATGCATTCTATATAACTCTAAAACTATTGTCTTCCCCAGTCACTGCCAGTTTACTTCAGTTTTGAACAGCTGCCTTTGGTGTAGGAGTGGTAGTGTGTTTTCTATTGGTCTCATGCAGGGCAGTAAATGGTAGCAAACAACTTTGGACTTCTCTAGCTCAAAACCATTACTATGTTGTGTAGAGGGAGAAGAAAGAATCTACTAAATCAAGATTAAATCCTAGAAATCCCCTAGAACATTTCCTTAATAATAAAGCTTTCTTTAAAAAAAAAAAAGACTAGATTAGAGAGTGTTGGACTTCATAACTGTTTCATGCAGGGCTTGTATTCTCATGAAAAGGCTTGACTGGGATGATGCAGCCTTAATATTGAAGTATTTAATATTAGGTAAACTCCAAAGCTTATTTTGCTGCTTTATTAACTTGTGAGAGTGTCTACAGAGCCTTTATTAGATGTAGATTTCCAGGTTTCTCTGCTTTTATTTTGCCACCTACAACATTTTATAAAGCCTAACTTGGGAAAGAATTATTCTTGGCTTTATTCTCTAAGTGATCCAGTCTTAACAATGAGTCCATGATGATCAATTTAATTTATGTTTTGTCATAAACTGTTACCTACTTGACTTGTCTGTGTAATACGCAGCCTCCCTCAAAAGAGCTGTTGGATATGTTTTCAATTGCTTTGCATGAGTCATTGTTCTATAGGGAGCTTTTGTTGTAGATTGAATAGATTGAATATTGGGATATTAAACTCATATGTGTAAGAACAGACATACACTGAAATAGAATTGTATCTATTTCCTATTTTTGCATGTATCACACACATTACTATATGGATATTTGCATTACTGTGCATACAGATGCATGGAATCTTAGTGACAGGAGAATTGGAAGAAAATACTTTGATGCTACCATGAACAAACACAATGCCTTTGGTCATGGTAATTTTTCATTTAATCCCGTCGCTACATATACCAAGATTATTTACCTAGTCCCTACCCTTCCTCAGTCAGTGAAGTTGTTTGTCTCTTACAGTGCTAAACTAGAACTTCAAAAGCAATATAATGTGTGAGAGAAGGAGATGCTGGTTCTGAACATGCTGAAAAGCCACAAAAAGCATACTCAAAATGAGAAGCTGACCACCTTTTACCAGGAAAGACTACCTCTAACTTCCTGCAAGGACATCAACTGCTAAGAGGTAAATAACCCAACTACCAGATCATGGTGTGTTGGGGAGCAGGTTACAAACAGGTGACCCTGAGCCAGAATAATCAGGATACTAGTCCAGATCTAACTGGAAACCTTCATTCTAGAGCAATAGAATTTAGGGGTAAGCATGTTTTTTTTTTCTTGTCCCTTTCTGGCAAAAGTCTTACTTCTCTGGGGTTCTCAGCCAGGCTGCTCAACCATGTCAGCTCACTTTGCCATGTTCAGCATGAATGCATGTGTCTGAATTAGTCACACTAAACTTCACTTGAGGGCATTCTGAAGTTCAACTCATTTGCTTGTTTCAGGTCTCTGCTTTAAGATGAGTGGTGCTCTGGTTGTGCTTCTTCCTCTCCACTGACTGCAGTGAGGACATTGCTTGGGCAGATGTCTCCTGCACACAATGGAGATGTCTTCAGTAGGTCAAATCACTCTCAGCTGAGCTTTAGGAGTTGGCTATACTTTTGCTCTAAGTAAGGATGAGGTCAGCTATATTGTCTGCAGCCTTGGGGAGAGCTGAGTTAGTGTAATTTACCTTGCATTTGCAGTAGGCTGTCTGCATGCATGGTTGGTCACTACTATTCCACTGAGACAAACTGTCTTCTGTCTGACTGCTTAGCACTGACACAGTTATCTTGACAGGAGAAGTGCTTTCATTACTACTTTTTCTGCTGTGTAAGCCAGTACCAGCCAAAGTGGCAAAAAAATTTAGTTTTTTTTTTTCTGTTATAACTATGTGTATGCTAGGAGTGGCCCATGTAGTTATGATCCTGTGTAGATTTCAGTGTGGGGCCCATATTGGGATTACTACAGTGATCTGCAGGGAGAAAAGGAACCTCGGATTTCCAACAGGCAAATGATGGGTGCAAAAATCCTTCAGAGAATGGAAGAAAGCACAAGTTGCAAACTTATTTTGGAGAAGAGAAGGCTACGGAGAGACCTCATTGTGACCTTTCAGTATTTGAAAGGAGTATGTAAACAGGAGGGAGAATGACTGTTTATGAGGGTGGATAGTGATAGGACAAGGGGAAGTGGTTTTACGCTAAGACAGGGAGGTTTAGGTTAGATATGAGGAGGAAGTTTTTCACACAGAAGGTGGTGACACACTGGAACAGGTTGCCCAAGGAGGTTGTGGATGCCCCATCCCTGGAGGCATTCAAGGCCAGGCTGGAGGTGGCTCTGGGCAGCCTGGTCTGGTGGTTGGCGACCCTGCATATAGCAGGGGGGCTGAAACTGGATGATCATTGTGGTCCTTTTCAACTCAGGCCATTTTACGATTCTGTGATACTCCCCAGTATTACCTGCACAGGAAACTCCAAGTTAGTTCGGGAAACCACCTCAGCAAACATAACTGATAAAACACAATCAAGCATGAAAATTATAGCATTTGATTTAAAAAAGAAAACGCAGTAAAGAAGTAAGTTACTTTACAATTTGTTTTCTGATTATTATGTTTTGCTATGCTGAGTTCCCTGAACAAATCTTTGGTTTCATGTTCAGGTTCATCTTTTTAATCTCATCCACTAGAAAAACTGCAAAATCAACATTAAACAGGCCCAAACTTCATTTTAAAAAGCAAGCTGTCTCTCCCATTTACTGCCAGCGACAGTAGCCAGCTTTTGATTCTCACAGCAAACCAAAAGAAAAATTCTGGCACTGATGCCCTGTTTGGGATTTTTGGAGGGAGGTTTTGGAGATTATTTTGGGTTTTCTGAATTATTTGAATAATTTGCTGGCAAGCACAAGCGAATGGCATTTTACAGTATGTTAAAATCAAGCTTTGATATCTGAAAATAACTCCTTTAGTATGGAGCTTGTCATCCCTGATTCTCACATAAGCTGCATATTTATCATAGCTGAGTGATAAATAGTGAGATACTGGTGTTTTACATGCAGTGAAATGACAAGGTCACTTTTAATTAAGCTGAGATCAAGCCCGGTCTGTATTGCACACTTCTGATTAGGTTACTTCAAATTAACATAAGTTTTTTGGAGACTTCACTGAAGTCAGTGGTGTTAAACACCAGCTGTGCTGGCAGATAAGCGTGGGATATAAGAAGGAGATAGAATTCACATTGAAATTAGCACTTGGCACAATATAATTCTCTGATTGCAAACTATGCGAAGTTGCCTGTGCTAATTGGTTGATTTTATTTGAAGCAGATGTTGTTAGCTTTCCCACTAATGATCTGGAGAGAAATTTTTTTGAAAGACATGCTATGTTAGGTTCTCTGCAGTATAATAAGCTAATTACAACTTTAAGTACTTGCAGTAATTAGCACAATGTGTATAAAATGGTCCTGATCTTTTCACCCTGCTGCATTATTGTTAGGGCATCTTAAAAAACAAAAAGAGAGTTAGCTGGATTTAGTTTTCCCAATCTAGCTCCTTGTTTTCCCAGACTTCTGTATTAAAGAGATAATGAAATAGATTTTTATGGTTCATTTCTAAGCACACCAAAACCTTTCTCCTTCTGGCATTATCTTTTCCCTTTCTCTAAATCAAATCTATTTATTCTTATCTTGTCCATTTAGATAAAGCCTTCTCAAATCGCAATAGTAAATTGTTTTGGATAGCGATGAAGTATTCTCTTTTGATTCATTTGATCACTTGCCCACATATTACTGACATCAAAGGTGTATCTGGCTCATAGAAAGAAAACAAACAAACCCACCCTGAAAGCTCCCTTATTTCTAGAGTAATTGTGCTCACTGTAGTTTGTACTCATAGTGACAAACTGCAGTGTCTGTGGTGACTGTGAACTAAAGGCATTTTGCAGAATAGACATGGGAAAAAATATTAAGTGAACCTATAAAAGAAGGGAAAGTAAAAGTGGTGGATGAAAAAGATGGATCAGAAATTATCCTCCTAATACATTTTGAAAATGTGTAGGTCGTGGGTACACTACAAAAAAGAGTATCCTGAGAGGTAAATACTTCAGCTGATTGAGCGTCTCCTCTGACACGTTTTGGTGAAATAATTCACTCTTCAGCAGCCTTCAGCTGGTATCAAAGATGCCTCTCAACTCTTTGTGGCAGTCACTAGAAGCCAGACCTAACTATACGCACAAATACAAAATCTCTCAGCAGCCTTACTTTGTGGCTGATGTGAAAAACCTTCAGGGATAAGCTATGCCATTCAGGAATGCCACTGGGGTCCTTGTTCATACAGGACACATATGAACTGGTTAGCAGATGCTTGTGCCATACAACAACATGATTACTACCCAAGAGAATGGTCAGTGTTCCTTTAAGTTTGTCTTCTAGGATAGTATTTATGCCTGGGACATCAATGACAGGTGTTTCCAGGAAGAAGATGCTTTGGATAGGCATAGAATCATAGAATCATAGAATCATAGAATCACCAAGGTTGGAAAAGATCACCCAGTCCAACCACCCCCTATCACCAATAGTTCTCACTAAACCATGTCCCCCATAACAACATCTGTGGCCAAAGTGCATCTTGCAGTGCCTAAATTCTGTTCACTATGAGCCAGGTTGAGCTGCATTGTTTATTACCAATGGACTAACAGAGTTTGGTGGGTGGCACTGCAAGGAAGAGAGTGGATATGTTCAAATCCGATGTGCTCTTTAGGGCAGGTAGGGTGTTGTGGAGGAGCATCTACTTGTGGAGATAGAGCAGGTGACGGAGCAGGTGAGGAGCCAGCAGCCATAGATTTGATAGTTCTTTCCTGGTGAAGTGCGACAGGCATCTGTTAGAGCATGGGCTGGGTGTCCTTTTGTACTCCTCTGTGAAATGCATGTATAGAAGGTGACCAAAACCTTCTTGGATTTAGTATGGTGTAATTTTATTAGAATAAGTGAGGTATTTTCCTGGGTAAGCAAAAGCAACACAAGATTTAAATGATTTAATTATTTTTATTTTTGTTAAACCCTCTCTTTTAAAATTAGCAATCAAATTTATGTCTTGAAAACGTGGATAGGGGAAATAAATATTTGTCATTATGACATTGGTGAGCTTTAAAGAAAACTCTTGAATTATCACTAAGTCATGACTCAAACCAGAATTTGATTTCTGTAACTTCTTAAAAGTAGATTAATTAGTTTTACTGCCTTGGGTAAAATCTTTTAGTTGCAAGTTTAAGCTAAAGCAAACATGCTATTTCCTTCCAGTCTGAAGAATTGGTAAGTAGAGATTCTTTGTCATTTTAATCTCATGATTCAATCTCCTGCTGCATTAATTTGGTGATTTGACTAATTGGTGGTTTAACCTATTATTAATGTTCCTCCATTAATTTCCTGATGCAATTTTAATGACATCTTGATGTCACTATTGAATTAAAGTCTGTTTAGTTTAGTTTGTTTTTTTTTTTTAAAGAGCAGTATTTTTAAATGTGGTTATCCATTTTCTGAATGTCAGTGCCTTTATACATTCTAATAAAGCTCATGGAAGTACAGAGCTATATCTTTTTGACTAAGCAGACTGGGCTTTAATCTTGAGTCAAGCGACCGATTTACCCAGTAATTCTTTTTTTTTTTTTTTTTCTTTTCCTAAAATAAATCAATGTTCTTTACATCAGCGCTCTCAGTCCTTTAAACCTTCTGGAGTTTCCATTGCAAAGACTACAAGCAGTGCAGACGAAGGCTGAGATGTGAAAAATCATCAGGAGATGGTGTCTACCAGTGTTTCCTTTGGGCTATGGTAAAGTAACAAAGCAGAAACTCAGCTCTTGGCTTTGCTGCAGTTCATCCTAAGTCTCTATGCAAGTCTCTCTATTTCACTGTGCCTCACTGCCTACTCTTGACTCAAGTAAAATGTGGGTGTTGCTTCATTTCTTTTATCTCTTACATATTTTGTCTGATACATGTGTGCTAGAGCAGAGATCATTTCTCACCTGTTTCTCACTCTTCAGTGCTAGCAGGAATCCTGAAGGTGGTACCAATCAGTAACATTAACTGCAAAATAAAAACTGTAAAATGCCACATACAGTGGGAGCAGAATAACTCCCAAACTGGAAAATCAGGAAAGAGTGATCGTATTGCTCCTGAAGCCCTGCAGCAGCCCCACAGGGTAACATCAGCATCACGCAGGCTCTGACAGCAGGGAGCAAGATGTGCCAAGGGAGGCTGTTAGAAGGGCCGTGATATGAAGTCATCTCATTTTCTAGCACACTTATAGAGCAGGGTGGTGCAGCTTGCATGGGGCTGGCTGTACAGCATGCCCAGCAGCAGGTGTGGTAGCAGTTCGTGCTCACATGCGAAGCATCACCACATCATGTCCCTCCTTGGCTAAACATGCACTAAGGTCAAGGCACTGTTACCTAGCAACTAATGAGAGCTGATTAATCCATTTGTGGGCGTCATATGCTGCAGTGATGTATGTGAGCCTATGCCCGCTTCTACTGTTTGTGAAGCGGCAGGAAAAACAAGTAACAATTACTGGTGAATGGCATCAGTAATGCTGACAACAGCATCATTAGATGTATAAATAATCACTGTGAAAATTGACTTTTCATTTTCAATGTTAGCATCAGGATTTTGAATTTCTAAGCTCTGTGTTCTTGCTTCTTTGAACACTTCGGTATAGATGGGTTTTAAATGGGGAGGAATAGATTCTGACCGACACAGAGCAATTCAGTTTTTCCAGAAAAATGAGCTTTTGTTCTTTCTTGTGAATTAAAAGGGCTGGAGCACCTCTCCTATGAAGAAAGGTTGAGGAAATTGGGCTCATTTAGCTTGGAGAAGAGAAGGCTCCAGGGAGACTTCACTGCAAATTTCCAGTACTTGAAGGGAACTTACAGGCTGGAGGGGGACTGACTTTTTACATGATCTGATAGTGATAGGACAAGGGGAAATGTCTTTAAGCTAAAAGAAGGGAGATTTAGGTTAGGTGCTGGGCAGAAATTCTTTACCCAGAGGGCGGTGATGTTCTTGCACAGCTGCCCAGAGAAGCTGTGGTGCCCTATCCCTGGAGATGCTCAAGGCCAGGTTGGATGGGGCCCTGGGCAGCCTGAACTGGTAGGGGGCAGCCCTGCCCATGGCATGGGTTAGGGCTGAGTGGGCTTTGAGGTCTCCTTCAACCTGAACCATTCTGTAATTCTATGATTCTCCACATAGGCAAAACGTCCACTGTTCTTCAGTGTGTGTACCACAAGTGTGTAATCAAGCTGAAAGAAAGTGAAACTTTTTTGAAAGCCATTCTTTCAAGTTGTGGTGGCCTCTTAAGAGTTAAGTAAAAAAGAGAGTATTTTATAATGCATCTGCTTGCTGCCTGCAGCACACACACCAGAAGGGCAGTACTTCACCCTGTCAATGTCTAATGAACTGTGCAGTTCTATATGATTTATCATTGCTGGTGTTCCACAAGGAATGATCAATAATATATTCTATATCATTTCTTTTTACTTCCAAATGCACCCAGCAGGGCATGGGAACCTTTATTAAATTGTTGGAAAAAAACCTTTCCATATTTTAACAGAAAAGACCTTTGCAGACTTGGTTTGTGTTTTAAAAGCTTAAAGGCAAAAGTAAAAATGCCTTTCACATGCAGTTTGTTTATTTTTAAATAGAAGATCTAGTGGAAAAAAAATTAAGAATTTATATGTGGGAAAGAGACTTCAGACTGAATATTATTAAAGTGGAGATAAAACTTTAAAGAACCTGTTTTTTTTTTCCAGCTCAATTTAGACAACAGAGCCATAGAAGCAAAAGCCCTGAGACTCAGAAAAAGTACCGAACAGAGAAGTTTGGCTGAGACCCACTGTCAGCACAATATTACCCTGTTCCTACTGCCCTTCATCTTCCCATGCATGAAGCATTCCTTTGTCAGGCATTAGTTTTACATTTCTTGCTCCACTCAGGAAGACAGTGGAATGCAAAATTGTTTCCCCTGAAACTACCAAATTGAAGGGAGAGGGACAGTTGTCTCACTGAACATTGGACTAATCTGAGCTGTAATACATTTTGTGCTTCTCTGCATCATGATCATTTACCCTTCTCAGTCTTGTTCACAGTAACCACTGAAAAAATTCTGCTGGAGAAATTTGCTTCTGATTAGTCATTAGGCACAAAAGGAAATTTTGGTTGTCATCTCTGCTCATTGCTTTTCCTTTGACCTATGCTTGTTCTACCATTTACATTTTCTCACTAGATTTCCCCGAGAAGGCTCTTTCTTGTATGCTGCATTTGTAGTCCCCAGATAACATGAATATCGGATGTTTGCCTTTTCCCCAAGTGTGCTTTGGAGCTTTTTTGCTTTTCTCACTTCCAAGTGGGAAAATGGGTGATGCCACCTAATGTGCATCTGGTAACGCCCATGGCACAGATCTTGCACAGGAGCTCAACACAGAGAAAGTTGTTACCAGGTGCTGCTTCAGATGTGTTTGAATTCTAATTGACCTCTGGGACACATAAAAGGCAGATAGCTTGTCAAGAGTAGGAGGCTGTACAGTGGGTTTGAAGAGCAAGCTGATATCTGATAACATGGTTCAAAAGCCCCTATCCTCTTCTCCTAGGAGAGGAGGAAGGGGACATGATACATTCACCACTGTGGCCTTCCAGTACTTGAAAGGAGTATTTATGCAGAAGGGGAATGACTGTTTACACGTGTGGATTGTGATAGGACAAGGGGGAGTGGTTTTAAACTGAGACAGGGGAGGTTTAGGTTAGGTATTAGAAGGAATTTTTTCACATGGAGGGTGGTGACACATCGGAACAGGTTGCTCAAGGAGGCTGTGGATGCCCTGTCCCTGAAGGCATTCAAGGCCAGGCTGGATACATAGCTTGCCAGTCTGATCTAGTGGTTGGTAACATTGCCAATGGCAGTAGGGTTAAAACTAGATGATCTTTGAGATCCTTTTCAACCCAGGCTATACTATGTATTCTATGAACCATCCCACAGCTGCTCAAGTACATGCTGCATGCAAAGCAAATGGTGCAGAAAAGCCTTTATGGCCTTTAGGAGAAGGAGGATTCGCACCCACTGTAGCAATGAGAACTGAGCTGTGAGCATCCAGAGGCTGCCTGCAAAGTCTTGGACTCCTAATAGACGTTGCCTGACCCCATGGCTACTTCAGACTCTTTGAAGATAGCTTAAACATACTTGTATGGTTAAACACTAAGAAAGCATTCCTCTTTCTGTGCTTACAGGCACTGCAGGGCAGCAAATGGAGAGCAGTGCACGGTGAGCAGGGACAAGGAGGAGGTGGTCGAGGATATGGAGCAGCATTCCTCCTTAAATAGCACATCTTGTCCTTTAGAGTCAGTCTTTTGCTGTTGTTGTATTACAGTGAGCACTTCCCATCTCACAATGGACATTTCATGCACTTCCTTGTGTGCGAGAAGGATTCACACTTATTTTCAGGATGGTTCCTATTCTGAATTAGATGCTTTTTTAAAATTTGTAGTCTCTGTGATCTTTCTGGATCTCTTCACTTTGTCAGTGCTCACATCTCCATCCTGAAACAGAAGTGGTTTTTTTGTTTTTGTTTTTGGTAAAAGTTGTCCAGAATATAGATGGGGATGTTCTCTCAGTAACGTGCTTTCATTTAAGTACAGTTAAGCAGTGGTAGAACCCCTACTAATGCCTGTTTGATTATTTTAAGCAGTGGTTGCTTCATACAAACCCACCGTTAATAAGACTTTAAACACTGAGTTGTTCTCTTTTGTGTGGCCCTGTGCATCTGTAGTAATCCCGTGAGTGACTGAGGGTCTTCTTTCCTCTCCCCATATCTCCTATGAGTTAGGGGGGAGAATGCTGTTGGGATGTAGTCTCAGGGAGGGATGTAAGCACTGCTCCTTGGTATGCCAATAGGAAATCTGAAGCAGAGAGCCTAGCAGAAACATTGCCTTCTCATTGGTCATAGACACTATATTATGTGTCTCCAGTATCCGTCTAACACTTTCATCTGAAGGATAGCTACCAAAACTTGGGGCTGACACAGCAGAAGTTTTGTCTGGAATGCTTCCATTCACCAGTGATGTGTGTGGCCTCTGCTGTGTTACTCTGTTATGCTAGTCTGGCAGGACACATTTTGCTTTGTCTTACTGCAGGACACCCCATGAAGGGGTGCCATGCTCTGTAGGGTTTTACAAACCACAGGGTTTGGAAAACAAAACCAACAACACTACTTGCTGAGCAGCTGAGGTTTATAACCATGGTCTGGTACCACTGAATTTCACTGGTTTGAGTTCATCTAAGTTTGACTTTCCAATAAACTCTGTAACCAATTAAAACCAAATAATTTTTTACACTCTGGGCCTTCTGGTGTAGTACCAGTTAATCACATGTTCATAAATATGCTAACATGCAGGTTAGAAAGATGACATTAACATTTAATGCACTTGGGGAAAATAAATTAGAAAGGTCTGCTGCGGAGGTTCTGCCCCGGTTCTCTTTCTGCAGACTGTCAGAGAATGCATAAACCTGTGACCTCTTTTGTACACAATTACATGTATCTCCTCTATCTGAAGCTGGATAATTACAAGGTTATACAGTTCCTTGGCAGGCTGGAGAAAAGGTTATCCTCATTTTCCTCTAAAGGCGTTATAATAGTGCTGTGTGCTGGAAAGGTGCACACTCATTTCATACTATATGAATGGAGAGGAGGGATGGAGTCACTTGCCATTGCTGCTTAGTTACTAATGAAATGACAACCCAGAATTTATATTTTAGTTAGCACTATCATTCTCTTTATGCATGCTGTGTGTGTGTGTGTGTGTGTGCTTCTGGACTGTAGTGCAGCAGTGGTGTGCCTCTGTGGGGAGTACTGATGACTGCTTGCATGGCCTTCAAACTTCTGCTTCTGGCCAAGGGAAATGATGAAACAGAGCGGATTAGGAGAAATAGATGAGTCTCTCATAGCCTGCCTCTGCTTAGCCACTTTTCCTCTCCCCTTTAAAACTTGCCTGTCCTCCCAACTGAGCAGCACCCACTACTCAGATGTGTCTGCAGGGCTTGGGTGGAGCCAGTGCTCAGTGATTCATATCAACATCTCCCTGAATTCTTCAGAATTAAAGCTGTGGCATTTTTAATGAAGTGCCCAGGATTGGTTAGGAAGGTAGCCTTCTGAATGTGGGTTAGTGTTGTATAGTCAAACTAAGTGCCTGTCAGATGGCAGAAACATGGTTTGAATCCATCCTTAGAAGTCAACTGGTTTGATCCTGGAAACATCTGTATCCGAGAAGTGTGCCTAGTCTCTTTGCCTTCAGCATTAAAGCTGAAATCAGACGATGGCTGTGTCAGTAATAACCTTAACCAACACAGTCTTAGTCACTTCAAAGAGAAATCTGCAGTGCTGGAAAGTGGGTAGCTGAAGCTGAGTCTGGTGCCTTGAACACCATCACAACAAGCGAACAGTGAGATGGCCATCTTTCTCTCAGAGCAATAATCCATTGCAGAATCACCAGTGTACGGCAGCCACCCAAACACTACTGGGTAGATAGCAATAACACAGACATAGCAATCATGAAATTTTGTGCATAAAAGGAATAGAAAGTGATGGATGTAGCAGCAGCCACAGACCAGCAAATGTTTTACATGATAAATAATGCTGCAGACTACAGAAGAATAAGAAGAGTTAGCATTCAGAGGCCTTTCTGGCCTCCCACCCAGGGAGATGTTTGAGTCACCACCTCTGGATGTGTTTAAAAACCATTTGGATGTGGTGCTCAGGGACATGATTGTTAGAGTTGTTAGAGTTAAGGTAGTATGGTTAGGTTGCGGTGGGACTTGATGAACTTTAAGGTCTTTTCCAACCTGAGCAATTCTGTGTTCTATGATTTAAATTAATCACTTCACCCAACAAGCTTCATTTATACCTTTTTTTAAGCAATGCCATTCATAAATTATGTTGGACTCCTTATTACAATACTTGATGCTCCAAATCTTAGCCTGCATAGAGATGGCAACTCTGCCCCAGGTGGGAAGCAAAGTGCTCTTTTTTTCTCATAGTATAGGTACTGATGAGTTTACTGAAGTGTTTTAGTGAAAGACAAGAAGTCAGTCTTTCACTGACTGACAGACAGTCAGCCAGTACAAAGTCAGCAGCTATTACTGCCATCTCCCAGTAGAAAGAACACAGACCTATGACAGTCTGGGTGTTTGGTTTTCTTCTAGTCAGTCCTGACTGCCTTATACTGTGAGCTTGTGGCAAAACTACTGATCTGTAAGTGCTGGCATGCCACAGCTTTCTGTGCTGTGATCCCAGGATCTCAAATGTTTGACCTGAATCCAAGCAGCAAGACTAATAATTAGAAATATATCAAAGGAATAATTGGAATTTCAAAAATGAACGAAATGAAATGAAATAAATGCAACATAGCATAACAAAATAAAATAAACGTTCTGAATGTTAACTTTGTGTTTTCCACTGGTGACCCCATCACCTGTCCTCCCACCGTGTAGACACGGCATTGCACCCTGCAGTAAGGGAGATGCCCGCTGGATGTCGTGATTGCTCCACAGAAGTGCAAAGACGATGTAATTTATCTAGCAGTCAAAATGTTTCTCCCGAGAGGAAGCAATTTAAGGACGTGCGTTTTGTGCAGTTATTCTCTCTCTGTGTTTCATCCTCTCATCTCTACACACACATAAATCCTCGGATTTCTTGAAGTGTGCGAAGTCAGTAAGCTGAGCTGGTTGGGTTATATGGGAATTATGTGCAAACAAAACAGTGACTTAAAGTTGTTCGGATAAATTGCTTAGGAGAGAACTCCTGGCATTGATTTCACAAAAAGTCAGTCCCTTGCGTGCCTATGAAAATCAGGGTCTTGCTGCCATGATTAATGAAAGAGGGTGAGACTGTAATTGCAATCAAATAGATTCAATCACCTAATTCAGTGATTAATGAGATCAACAAATCGTATGTGGGTCATCTCAGTTTTAGACTAATGCCTTGTCTCTGAGTTCTTTAGGGAGAGAAAGTAAATAAAAAATGAACCAAAGTATAAAGCTGCTCTCTCTGCCAAAACCTCCTCTCTGACTCTCTGAATTCCTACCGAATGGAAAATAAAACTGTGAATGCTTACAGTATGCACATGTCTGTAGCAGCTAGCTCTCATGTTAATTTACTACTGGAATGTATTAGACATAAAAGGAATCTTGTTAAATGTCATAATCATAACGACAATCCAAATGAAATTAGCTGGAAGAGTCAATTAGATGCAGAGGCCAGGCAGGAAGTGAAACGAGTCACCGGGAGAGGAGGATCCCCCAGACACCTCACGGCATGGATTACAGCTTTAAATGTCATGTGGTAATGAATACAGTGCTAATGCTCTCGTGTTTGAGGGAAGCTTATTTACTCAGTCTCCAGCAGGCAAGTTGTTATTTTTTTTATATGGTGGAGTTAGGCAAACCCATGGCCTAGGTAAACACAGGAGCTGTGCTGCAGTATGGGTTGCAGAGGGATTGATTTGTAGAAATGAATCACGTGTTTATGTAGAAATTACAAATGTTTTCTGAGCTATTATTTTCAATATCAAAATAGCTGGTATTTCATGCTCAACTTAAAGGGAGAAGGAAAAAGAAATGCATTTGTGAACAGGATAGATAAATTGTTGCCCTTTAACAGGGACAATGTTAGTTCTTCTCCTCCTGCCTCTGGCTTTCCTTTTCTGAAACACTGATGTAGGCAGTTCCATAATCCTCCTATATATGTATGCTTGTCACTCCTACCAACATCTCTACTTATAGTAACAGAGCTTATAGACCTCAGCAGTGTGCATTTTCCTTATTAGTCCATCTCATGTAGTTGCACATCTTGCAGTTTTTATGGACTGTCCAGGTACCTGTTCTTCAGACTAAATCTTTTTCAAGGTAAACTTTCCAGGTTTCCTTCTACTGTTGTATTTTTTTCAGAAAAAAAAAAAAAAATCTTCAGATTGTGATTATGTAGTTACATGTCTTTCACATGTCACCCAGCCACTAATATTTTGCAGCTATTGCAGTAGAAGGAGGTCAGAGGGAAGATAGAAGATTAACTTAGAGTTTGCAGATAATATTAGAACTATTTCAAGGGTGGCAGGATGCTATTTAAACGCTAAATAAAGCCAGAAAAGACCCTGTGGTTTCTAAAATACGCATCTTATCTACCTCCTCCCTATCTTGTACCCCTCTCCTATTAACTTGCAATTCATATATGGACTTACCTTTCTTTTTCTTCTGTCTCTACAATGAAAGATTAGGAAGGACAAAAAGAGAATAGCAAATTCAAGAAGTAAAACTGACTCTTGATTACTTAAATTTCCAGTGAATGATTTATCTTTTACGTCACTGCTCCTGAGAACACTAAAAATATGAGCAATGGCTTTGCAGTTTAATGTTTTAACTATTATGCCCTTGCTTTGAACACAGCAGAAGAGTTTCTTTCTCAGATGAAGCAGCTCTGCTGGAGTGGCCCAGGCACCAACAAAGACCTGGTCTACATCGAGATGCTGCTGATGATTTCCTGGGTTTGCCCCATTCATTTTGGGATAGAGTGGTCAGGAAAGCTGTGGGTGAGCTGTGGTTTTTGTTACATTGTAGTGATGTTCTGTGTTTGTTTTAATTCTCTTCCTCTTTTTCCTAACAGTCTTTATGTCTTTCTGACTACTGAACACTGAGCTGACATTTCAGGAAATTATCCAGAGTTATTCTGAGACCTCTTTCATGAATTGTTAATGTAGAGCCCATCATTGCATATGTATAGTTACGATTGTTATTTTGCCATGTGCATTAGTTTGCATTTATTGACATTGAATCTCTTCTGCCAATTATTACCCAGTCACTTGGTATCATGAAAGCTTTCTGCAAGTCCTTGAGGTCAATTTTAGGTTTTAATTTTTTGAACACTTTTCTACCAGCTGAAAATTTGCCATCTCACTAGAAGAGATTCATTACATTTATAGTAGCAAAGAGACTTCTATGGCTCATTCATTAATATACGGTGAGCAGAGCTGACTCTTGCTCCAGGACTTACTCCCTGTGATACTACCTCCTTCCACAGTAAAAACTGACCAGTTACAATTTTTGACCAATCAGTTTTTAAAGTCATAGTTATTAATTAATGGGTTTCCTCTCTCTTATTCCATAACAAATTAATATCTTTAAGAGCTTTCAGTGCCTAACCTTACCAAAAGCTTCTGGGAGGTTCGTGTACAAAATATAACCATATAGCCTCTCCAAATACTCACCGATCTTTTAACAGAGCATCAGTAGTATTTCAAAGCATCTCTTTCCTTTCCATTAGAAAGCCATGTTGGATCTTACTTTCTTCCAGTATGCCTAGCTAAGTGTTTTTTAATTTCAAAACTAGCACTGCTCAGTTCACTGTACAATCCAGGCTCACTGCGTATTAGCTGTCACTGTCAAAGTAGCTATGGCTACCACATTCTCATTTTCTGCCTTTTACTTCTTGTCCATTGACACCAATCTAATCTAAAGTTTAAAATCTATGAAACTTCTAGCAGAGTTGTGCCTCTACTCCTTCACCATGGATAAAAGCCCTTGCACATTTTCTATCTGTTTATTTTATTCTAGGCTGGAGTGTCCATTGAGCTAATCTCAATTAGGAAGTGCTCTGGTGTCAATGGGTCCCATGGCTTCCACATGAGTGAGAAAGAGTTCATTTAATGTCTCTTTCCTTCCTTCTTGCTTATTGTTTTGGTGTTCTTCAGTGATGTAGTTCTTGAGCATGTGAACATCCATGTAATGTATTTCACAGCTGTGTTTCTTACCTAGGCACTGCTGTCCTGCCACAGTGCAGAAATTTACATGAGTTTACTCTGTAACCAACAGCTACTCTGGTTCCACTGTTGCAGCATGGACACAGGACATTTGCAATTGCTCACAAGTGTCTCACAAGTCAGTGTAGGGGTGAAGTTCTGAACACTTCTATCATCTGGCAGTATCTAGGCCCATCTGCCCACTACCGAAGACTGACTTGACTCATCTTCTTTGTTGGCTTTGATTACCTGTCATGTGGGATTCTATAGAGCAGCTTTCCACATCTGATTGTTTCCTACAACATAACAGGGTCTGATTATAAATAGAGCATAATGTTTTTCACTTTCTGATAATTCATTGTAAGGTAGTGCCTCTTTGGCTATGCCCTTCTTCAGTTATGTTCTGAAATCTCTGCCTTCTAGCCAGAAATTCTTCTAGGACTCCTGTGTGTCTAGAGCTCCCTGTTTGTTACCTCTATGATCAGTGCAATCCAAATACTCCATGTAGCATCACATGATATGTATAAACAGTGCTGTCTTTGAACACAGCCAAGAGTGTAGCACAGCCAAGAAGATGCCAACAGGAGCTATGCTTCTACACCAGCAACTTACGAAGCAGCTTGACCCCACTCATATGTTGCTAGTATCTCTCTTTTTTATGGGGATGGTGGTATACTGCGTCTCAGATCCTGAGTAACCACCATTTTCAAAACCCTAGATGTAGACCTCATGTTTTTTCTGATGTTTTCTTCCACAGGCTGTGCTCCCTGGCTGCAGTGCAAAGCACTTTTCTCACAGCTGATCCTGCACGGATGGGCCCAAAGGCTACTGCATGATCTGTCTCCTGTTTGATCTGTTCAAAGTCTTGATATTGCTTCAGATCTAATTTGAAATAGTTATTCTTTGTTATCACTTGACAGAGAGGACTCACAAGATGACTGTAACTTGGAATTTGCCTTCTCCAATTCTCTTGGAATATGCAATTTCCAGAAAAACTTGTATTTTTCTGCAGCTAGTGGGGACATAGTTGTTATTTTATTGATCACATCCAACAATATCCAGTGGCAATATCCACCTTGGTATTCTATTCCCAGGAACCAGATTTTCTGTGCAGTTCTTTTGGTCCTGGTTTATTTTATAGCAATACTAGTTTTCAGAAGGATATAGATTACTTTCTCCCCTTCTCAAACACTTCTTCTGCTGTATTGCCAAAATGAAGTCATCAAGGAATTGCTCATGTTCAGGAGCAACATCCTATTCCAGTGCAATTTTCATCTGTCTGTACCAAATGGCTGGTCTGCATTTGCATTCCTGTGGAAGTGTTTGGGACATCCCTTCATATGAAAGCAAACTGTACCCATACTCAGCTGCCTAAAGGATAGAGAAAAATGCACAGATAATATCATGTTGTTGTAACATACCACTTGGCTACCTTCAACCATTTCATATTAGAGTTGTAGCATGATTTCATTCATGCCATGATAATTCTTTATTGACTATATGGGACTGTAAAAAGATGCTCAGGTCTTGCTGGTGGCTCTTTGATTCTTCAGTCAATGAATCAGCTTGTGGATAGGAAACAAGGGGTCTTCGTTGGTGCTAAATTTATGCTGTACACCATCACAGTAGCATTAACATATGCTCTTTGATCTGGGGTGTGCCAATCACAATAAGGTGCTAATGCCACATGTCCCAGTTAGGAGGGACAAGGTAACAGATAAGGCTGGAGTCCCCCTGCCAATCCAGAAGGCTTCTTTACTCCCATACCCACGTGGCATTAAGATACATGAAAAACAATGTCCACCAATGTCTGGTCCCATGTGAATCTTACACCTTGGACCCATGGCAAAATGAGCTGAAAGAGAATGCTTTCAGGAGTGGGGCCAGAAACTGAGCCTCCCAAGAATACTGCAACCACAGTGCAGCACCTTAGACCACTTGGCTATTTTGAAATATAGTTATGAGCCATGCCATTGTACAGGCTGCCATGAAGCCAATCAACTCCATCCTAGCCAGGCACAGCACAGCTCCCTAAGGCAAGATGGAATATTGACACTACACTGTGGAGGAGAAAATCTATTCTGATACACTTCCAGGAGGCAGAACTGTTATTGGGGTGGTGAGTTGAGAATAAAGGTGCAAGAACTATTTTTCAGTAGCAGCAGAAATACTTTTTCCTATGTGACTCCAGATGAAGAAATACTCCCGAGATGAACAGTAATGTGAATAGAATCATAGAATAGAATAATAAAATTTGTAGAACGGAGTTCAAGACTGAGGAATCGAGTTGTACCTTTATGTGCATCTTTTTCTTGTGGGCAACTGAAGGTCTTGAAAGATGAGAGTACCTGTGGAAGGGAAGTAATTACACCATCAACACAAAGACCAAGGAGCTATTTATTCTCAGTAACAGATCCTTGACTGCTAATTGCATGAAACAAAAAAGAAAAATCTGCCAGAAAACACGTAAGGGATATAGAATATAGTTGTAGCTGTGTGTTTTAGATGGCTATACCCAGATCTACAACATCACAGTGCCTACATGGAGAGTGCAGAGGAAGAGACAGTTCTGCAAATGCTAGGTCAACTTTTCTGCCTCATCTGAAAAAGTGTCTGCCAATATATGAAAAAGTATTCTGCCATATATAAAGTGCTGATACGTGGAAAATAACAGATGACCTTCTCTCCCAAAGGATTATTGTGGTCTCTTTAAATATATGTTGTTAAAGAGACACAGCATTTTGTCCTTTCTCAGAAACAGCCTCTCAAAAAGGAAGATATCAATCCAGGCTGTGAGACCCAGCTGCTATCTGGAATCAGCAGGCAGCCTTTCAGGTGTAGGAAAAGCAGAACACAGAGGTCATGTCTTTTTTTTTTGCTTGTCTTAGTTACAAAAGCACTTTATTTCTTTCACCCACCAAAATGGTTCCTGACTGCTTTCTACTCTAAAGGCTGGTTAATACATGCTGAAGAATTACTTTGGCTTTGCACAGAAAATTTAGTAACTCTTTGCAAAAATCTACTGATCTGGAACACCTGAACTGATCTAAGGATACACCTAGTGAGGTAAAAGACAAAGAGATCAAGTAGATTTACCTTTTGAACCTTATGCTTGGGCTAGTTCAACCTTTGAAGATATTCCATATTTATATTATTATTGGTTGATGTACAAAGGAAGGGGGGAAGGGAGAAAATCCATTAAATTGTACATTAAAAACAGGACATAGTGCAGCCTCAAATCCTTCTCTTAAGGATGAATTTCTTCCAATCTAAGCGCTTATATTTGTGTGGTTCAGCTGTTGGTTCAGTAGACAACAGGTTTCATATGCCAGCACATAGGAATCTGGGGAATTTATAAGTTACCTGGTTTTGGAAGTGGTGAGTGGTGATTAGGCAGTGTCAGAATAGCATCGACAACTGTAGAAGCATAGAAGAGGGCAGTTCAGCTGTGTGCCCAGGTGGTGTTGTAAACTTTGCCTATGCTATTGAACCACACCTGACCAGGCATGAGCTCATCCCCTGTCAAGCAAACATCCTCACTGGTACACAGTTGCCACCACTTTGGTATTTGTACTTTCCTTTCCCTGCATGCATGTTATTGGGAAACAGTATGCCTGTCTTGGGGCTGAGAACTTGAGGCAAGTTTGGGCACTGTACTGTGAAGCTGAACAGTGTATTTTAAAAAACATGAACCTGGTATTTTCTACATTTAACCAAACAAATTGTCTTCACAAATGAGTCTAGAGAATTGCTACTGTACATATGTAACATGGCAAAGCAAAATAGAGAGATACAGATGCAGACATTTTGTCCAGAGCAAATGGTCTGAAGAACAAAATTGCTTATGAGAGTAATCAGCTTTAAAGAGTCCTTTTCTTGACCTCAATCCATGCTCACTTACTGCACTTAGGTCATTTTAAAGACATTAGTGTAACTAGTCTATGCCTACTCTTGTTAATTTTCTATAAGTAAAACAAAATAGCATTTTATTGCTTGCACAATTCCCTAAACAACTGCATTTTCTTTGTCACGCTTCCTTGGCAAGTAAAACTGCCAGAGCAGTGATTGCTGGGTAAATTATCATTCACATGCTCATTTTGCACTTTGGAGAATCAAATGGTGTTTGATGAAGAAAACGTCTTTGTTTTTGTTATTGGGTGTGGGAGGATGGAAAATAAGTAAATTTTCATAATACAAGGCACACTTTTGAATGTCAGTCTTTTATATGCTGATAAAACCTGCAGACACAAATCTGCTTCTGACTGTGATTTCACTAGTTTGCCATAACTTTCCACACTGTTTAATGAACAAACACAAAGGGAATAAAAGGCCTATTGATTTAAATGTTATCCAACAAAACAAAAAAATATCAGTGACAGTGTTCAATTCAAGGGGGAATTTGCCTGGGTAAAAAGAAACTATACGCAGAAAGCAGGATATGGTTCTGAAACAGCTGAGTTGTACAGTGTTAGGGATTTAATGTAGGAATGACTCAGTTTAACGGGTGGGGCAAGCTCTCTCTAGAGGTCTAATGCCCTGTTTTCAAGACTATGGGATCTGCAGGAGGGGTTGGCAGCTCCTCTGATGTCTGCCTGAGCTTTCTTATAGCAAAACCACGGTGAGGGGGAATTGATTTGTTCTGGGGTCTCCTGCATTTGCCTTGTGGCCACAGCCCAGCTTGGCTTGGCTGTGAGTAAATCCTTGCAGGCACACCTGGGTCCTGCACTGTGAATGTGGCCTGATAGGTCATGTTCGGAGGTTTAAATTACTTTATACCTGACTGAAAGAAGAAGACATGCCTGTGGATTCAACCATCAAACACAGATCAACAAATTATGTCAGAATGCGCAACTATTTCTGTACAAGTCTACCAGATTTATCTTCCTTTCTGGGCAGCTTTGGGTAGAAATGCTAGCATCAAATGTAATGACATTCTGTTCTGTGACATGCAGAGACAGTGAACAGCTTCTAGAGAATAAGATCTAAAATACTGTCCTGGCACATCTTTAGCTGACAAAACACAGTATTGTGAGTACAGAGATGTGGGAGACAGTCTTAAGAGTGTAGACTTATGGGTGTGAAATATAATATTTATGTAACCAGCCTCTTTCCTCACATAGGTTAAACACTTATTTTTAATGTCAACTGACAGACAAAAAGCATGTCACAGAAAAGTGGCTGAATAATTATTACTTCTATGTAAGATCGGGTCAGCTCCATTCCCCTCTGTGCAGCAAGTGATATCATGGTACTGTGGAAGAAGGCACAGAGATGTACGTACTAATTAATGATTAGTAACAGGCAGAATTTTAGATCTTACAACTGGCATGGGTGCCTGAAGTCTGCTAATTAAGCAGTTCTTAAGAAGATCTGATCAAAGGCATTTAAGGTGGAGTTTGCTTAGCAAGATGCAGATAATTAGATGAAGGCTAGTAATGATTTACTTCTGTAAAAAGTAACCTGGCACTGCTGTCTAAGAAGTGACACTGCCTACAAATCCTTTGGTTTGAATTCCTCAGTGTAACAAGATAATTAAATACCAAGCACAGATCAGATCAGGGATAGGCCTTGTATACCACATCACAGGAGAAAAAGACCATTTAATCTAGGGTGGAATAAGACTGTGTTAAAAAGGAGTGTATCTCCTTTCATGGAATCTCACTGCTCTTCGCTGGGGAAGAGGTGCCTCAGTTAGCGTGGTGAGCAACTGCCATGGCTAATGTGGATTTTCACTAGTATAGAAGCAAGCCAAACAGCTGCGATCCTGTCACTGTCTCCCTTGGCTGTTGCATTCACAATATACTCCTTTCTTTTCCTTTTGTGCTGCCATACTCTCCTCTGAGCCTCTGATCTGTGTTTCCTTTCCTGAATGCCCCATTTCCAGACTCCGCAGACCCTTCTGACCTCTCCCCTAGAAGCAGAGGTCTTCTTCCACCAGTGAGTGTTCTTTGGGAATGGATCTGCAGGTTAGTTTATTTGGCACAAAGCAGGAAGATCAACCTATCTGCTTGCATCCCATTTAAGTGCTCCACTGGTTGGGTTACAAGGTCAGAGCAGTCTCTGCTGTTTCACAGGGGGCTAGAATGAGTTCTGAAGACATCTTCCAGATGAGATGCAGATAAAATCTGGTAGACTGCCTTGTTTGTCACTTGCTTGTGCACAGACTGGAGGTAAGCTGAGGTGATTGGCTCTGTCGAGGCATATGTGACAGCATACCCACCAGCAAATACTACAAACTGGGGAATGTTATGAGTAGAAATGCAAGCATCTGGATAAATTTAAGTAAAAGCTAATTTAGATAGAAGCTAGCTGGAGGTTTTGGACTTACACATCCTGTGAGTCTAACCCCTATTAACCTGCTGGTTTAAACATTATTTGAACATTCGCTAAAATGTCTCTTAATCATTTGCTAATTCTTTCTTAAGTATTTATAAATGGGACCTAATATGAAGAGTGATTAAGCTTTGTCCATTTTGCTTAAAAAAAAAAAAAAAAAAATTAGCTCCATGCAAAAAATTCCCGTAAATTACCCAAAGCAGCAGCAGTCCTCAGCCTTAATTACAGCATTCATTACACACTTATGCTATCACATAAGCTCCACAGTTTTAGTAAATCTCAAGAATGTTTTTTTGCAGTTTTAACATTCGTCCTCAGGGAAGCCTCTGTGGAGAGACAGCAGGCTCTGAAATTAGATGTGGCTGTTACTGTGCATTAAAAAAACACTAACCACTGCCTCCCCCTCCAGTTCATATCTTGTTCATTGGCTGCCCTCACCTCAGAAAAATGCTGACACCGTTGCACTTCTGCAGGCTCTGAAGCCACCTTTTCTTGCACTTCTGCAGGCTCTGAAGCCACCTTTTCAGGCCAGTGTAAAACTTCCCTCTTTGCGATCCAGAAATTGAGAGATTATTTCCTTGGCTGCTCTAGGAGGATGGCATGCCCTATGGATAAGGCTCTGATGAGGGTGAGAAAGGAAAAAGGCTTCCCACTGAGCATGACCACTCCATCACAGATCATTGCTGTCCATACCTTTATGATATCTGCACCCTTCATGCTCATCACCGTGGTCTGTCCTCTGGGCTAAGAACAGCAGCTTTATGGCTTTATCCATCTGTCCAGATGCAACAAGAACTTTTAAATCTTTTCAGTCTTCCTGATTATGTGCTGGGGATGGACCCAGGTACCCATCACCACTGTCTGCCATTTTAGGGAAAAAGGATGAGTGAGGCCAAAGTGGAGAATGATAGGAGTGAGAGACCCTAGGGAAGGTGGTGGTGCCACCATCAATGCTTACAGCCCTACGCTCCAATCTGGTTGTGCAGCTACAGTGTAAATTGGAAGTAAAATGACTGATCAAAACAGATAAAAAATATAAGAAAGACATGCAAACTAGATTTAGCAGAAACTAAAGATTAGAAGGGAGGGAGATAGAAAAGACAGACTTAGGAGTTGTCAAGCCAGATATTCACTAGAGCATAAGTTCCAGAGATCACAAAACTGAAAGAAATTTAATGTTTTAGAAATAGGATTGGGGTAATAGAAGAGCTGCTGAAGACTCAATTACACCAGAACAAAAAAATAATTTCCCTTTTGGAGGAATCCAATTAGTTGATCTTCCATTCTGAAATGGAACAAACATCCTAAATTTTAAAAGCTTCTGTTGAACACTGTCTTCAGTGCTAATTTCCTCGTGATTGATATGCTTTGCAAGAGTGTTTAAACTTTTAATTGTTAAAGTGCCACAAGACGTAACAAAACATTCTTACAATGCTACAAATAAAGTAAAGTGAAAAATTAATTTTAAAGCAAAACCAAAAATGTTACAAATGTTTTATTATCCCAAACCAAACAAATTCTCACAGTAATTACTTTGTTTCTACAGAATGTTTAGTTTTAACTTAACAGCAGTGGAGATTTAATTCATCAGGAGCTGACCAGGTTTGTTATTGATTTAGACAAGAAATAGTACGGAGGAAAATCTCAGGGACTTTCTGCTGTTTTGCAGTCATTTGCATTAATGGACAGAAATTAAAAAATATACATACATACATAAACCCACCATATACTATTCAGAATGATGCAGTTTAGATACAATTAGTAAAGGTGTAAATAGCTCATAAAGAGAAAGGCAGTAGGGAAGCAGGTACAATATTTGTGTTATCCCTGGAAATGTAGAATTCATATAATTTGTGTTTAATTGTCCGTGTACTGTATCTGGTATTCATCTGTTCTGGGTATTCACCTATTTTCACCTTAATTGCTGAAGAGACATTCTGTCTCAGCAAGGATAAAGACCATTTTCTTTGTATGCTGCTAATAAGAAATGAATTGTAGGAAAAAAAAAAAAAAGAGAAACAAAAAGGTCTTCCCCCCTCTCTCCTGCTCGGAATAAAACCCTCTGCAGTTGTAAAATTCTCTGTGGTTGAGGCTGACGGTTATGTCAAAAGGACAGAGAATTTCCTCTAACATCAGAGAATGAGCAAGCTCTGCCTTTGAATGTTCATGCATTTGAGCAAATACATCACACACGGTTCTCTGGCTAAAAACAAAGGAAGCAATTAATTGCAAATTATATGGTGATGGCAATTCCTGTTGAGAATTCAGCTGAATGTTCTCACTTCTAGTAGATCCCCATCCCACAGTGCCCTCTTCTGAGATATGAGAAAGGCTGAAAATGTGAAAAGATGCAAGTACCAGCTACTTTATACCCAGGAGTGCAACCACTGTTGCACCAAACTGTTTTAAAGACTGCAAGAAACTCTTTTAGAGACTTCCCTATGTAACCTATATTTGATTTTCCTTTCATTTGTCAGCTCTTCCTGTCATTTATCTTGTATCAGTGTCACTCCTACTTCCCATTTTTAAGATTGGTTTAATTTCTCAACCATTTCACTCTTTACTGTTAGGTCAGCCATGTCTATGTTATTCAAAATCTGCTTTTACTGGTTCTTCCAGAGATTCTGCTTTAGCTCTTCCAGTCATGTGGCACAGCCACTGCATTCATTTTGCATTTCTGAACTGATTGAACTATCACATATCAGATCTGGAAACAACTGTACCTCCTTAATTCTGGACATGGTAAACTGTCATAAGTAGGAATACAGAACTGTTGGGAGAAAACAACTGTTAATCTGCTCAGATTGGTGGTCATGCAAATCATAAGCATAATGTTAATATCGATGTTGTTCTTGGTCCAGTCAGTCTTCAAGAAAAAGTGTGGCATCAGTTTGAGGCAATGGAAACCTTATATGCAAGACAATGGAAGCTGGAATGCAGATATATGGATGTTTTGTCTTTCACTATCTTCTCAGACACACATCCACTTCTCAAAATTCCCCCTTGCTCCTGTATGAATTTGGTGAGAATATGGTGGCTTTCTCTCCAGTTCTGCCTTTGTCCTCTTACTCATGCACTCTGTCTGTTGTTGATCTAACTGTTGTCCCTCCTGGTTCTGCAGCTCGGGCTATTCTTTTATTAACTCTTCCTCTTTCATACTTGCTTAACCTTTCCCTGATCAAGTTCTTACTGCTGCCCTCTAACATTCCTACTGACTACACTAATTTTTTTCAGTCCTATCTTCCTTAACTCCCAACTTAATGTTACTGACTCCCAGCAAAAAGACTGTCACTGCTGTCTGTCCTTTCCCATGGTTGGATAAGCCCAAATGCAGTATAAATATGTATTTTTGTATTGGTAGGAGTTTTGTTTTTTTGTTTTTTTTTTTTTTTCTTTTCTTTTTTCTTCCTTCCTTCCTTCCTTCCTTCCTTCCTTCCTTCCTTCCTTCCTTTCTTTTTTCCTAGCAGTAAATTATCTCCTAGTCTCTTCTAGTCTCTTCTAGTGACAAGAACAACAAAGTGAGCTAGTTGGCATTAAGGACTGTCAGTTCAGAGGGAGAGCTACTGCCTGGCTGGCATGAGACTTGCAAGAGGGGCTGACAGGGGATTCACAGGTTACACGGTAAGCCTTGCAGACCTATAAAATGTGCAAATTATGGTAGTTATGGACTTTCAAATGCATATGTTGGCATGTCATCTGAATTTGGATGAAAAATGGGAGGTACTTATGATGTGTGACTTGTGATGTTACAATTTGAGAAGTAATTTTCAGATGACTGGAATTTGCAGGTGTTTTTAAATTTTATGTTCAGAAAAACATATTGCAACTTCTAATGCTTTTCACGTCATTTTCTTTAAATGTAAGTCAGTTTATTTTCTAATAAAAGTAATAAATATGCTAGTGTTATGTTGTTGATAGAGTTTAGCCTTTATTTTAACATCATCACTTGTTTTCCCACATCTCATAAATATATTCTGGATAGTTTACAAGTTTACACCAAGTTGATTGTTTAAGGAGAAAAAAATGTCAAAACAGCCTCAAGTATCTTCCATTATGTTCTTTGTTGCTCCGCTGCGTTTCTGTCTCTATCTATATTTTATTATTAAGAAGGTCTGCTTTTACTTTTGTGATGTGAAGTCTGTCAAAACAATGCATTAAATAATTCTGAATCATTATTATCCAATACTGCATTTGTTGCTTTCTTTCTTTTTTTTTTTTTCTTTTTTTTTTTTCTTTTTCCCCCTAGACGGTCCAGGATTGTTGAATACTGTATGGTTGTGGTTGGAGCATTCTTTTATCCTCCTACTCAGCAGCCCTCAAACAACTGCATTCATCAGTCAGAGACTTTGAAGGGTGTTACCTGTGACTTTTCCTAGGGTCTGAATAATATAGGAATGAGTCTTATACTGATCTGGTTCTTTCTGTCAGCAGTGAGAATATGATTTGCAGTGCCACTCATGAAGTATGGTCAGAAGTGGAGAAATAAAAGAATTATGGAACTATTTTAGGAAGTGTGCAGGCCCAAGTGACACTTAGTCTGCACAAAGATTGTTTTTGGGGAGTTACATAAAATTAGATGTAGCCTGCACCCATTTTCCTCCTGAAAAAATCTTTAAGAGGTTGATTTAAGAGGATAGTGTAACACTTGTCTTGCAGGCTGTGAGATTTCTCTGTGGGATATCTAGGCACCAAGGACTGGAGAGAACAAAAAAGAACTTATAGGGAATCCTAATTTATTGGATCCACTCCATAGAAACTGCAGGGAAACATGAAGAAAAGCCTCATCAAGAATGTCACTTCAATCCACAACATGCCACAAAGCATTTCCCAAAGTTCTCTGCAAGCTTATGAACTGGACTAAAATACTGAAGCCACAACAAAAGGATAAGATCAAGGGCAATGTCAGGAACCACTCTGATGAAACAATAAGTAATTCTGACAAATATGATTTCCCTAGCTTGTAGATGAAGACAAACTTTTCTTCAGTACTCTTGTCATGTCAGTTAATAAATTCCCTATCTCTGTTCGAATCAGTTGTGAGCATATAAATAGGCTGCACATACCTAAAGCATTTGCAGTGCCACCATGGCACTTCTCTAAGTGGGCAGATAAAAAACCAAACCTTCGCAAACTGAGGAAAGACCTAAGAAACAAGCAGCACGATTCCAGCTGGAGTTAAGCAAAAATACACTGGGTAGATATGGGTGACTCATCTGCCTCTGTCCTGCAGTGTTTCTCCATAGATTGCCTCTACTTGGAAGAGGGCTGGACTCCAGCAAGTATCCAGTACTTCTCCCCAGTTCTCTGTGCAGGAGAAGCTATATCACTAGTATCAGTTCATGGTATTTCTCATCTATTTAAATGGGCAAAAAAATATCAAAGTTTTACTGGTTGTCCCATAACACCATTAATTCTTGCCCACTTTGTGGGCAATTTACCTACCAACATGGTAAAACTTTATCATCCCTTGAAAATAAATGGCAATGGAAAAAAAATATTGGGAGGGGCAACACACACTTTTCTTCTAAAGAAAGCTGCTTTTCATGAACGCCATTTGATAATTCTATTGTAGCCAGAGAAAAGTTTCCATCTTGAAAAAAGTAAGACATAAAGATATATTCAAGTATTAATCTTTCATCCTGTTTCTGAAACTTTTAATATTTCTTAATGAAAAAACATAAAAGAATTCACATAGCTTGAAAGCTAGTTTGACCTGTTAAGAACTGAAGGCAAAGTAGTATGAGGTGCTTGTTCATAAGAGAAAGATTTATCTACAAAAAATCTGTTGCCGATAAACTATGCATTTGCAAGTTGCACCAGTTTTTCCATCCTTTGAACCTCCATTGATTCCAGAAAGCGAAATCTTCTTTAAGAGGCTGTTATACCTGTTTCCACTAACATTGCTATAGCGATATCTGTTCTTATTGGAAGCTTTCATGTGTAGGCTGAGGAATTTGACCTCAGCTCACACAAAATTGTCTTCTGAAAAGCAGAAGTTGGGAAAAGAACCTATCATGAAACTTGTGCCTGTTAATATTCCTGGATGCAATTCAGAAAGATTAAAGAGGGATTTTTTTAAAAGCAACTCTAATGTTATGAATAACTATCCCTTTGAACTTAAAGGAGACTGGAAATTCACTGCTAGGCTGCCTGAGATGCTTCTTAGTAGTCACTACTGTATTGCTGTAGAAATTTGGCTGGTGCCCAGGTAAGGAATGGAAATTTCATTTTGGCTTCTGAATGTAGTCTGTAATTGACTCTTTCTGAAGGTTTTTACATTTGGAAATTATTGGCAAAAATCATATTTTGCCTCCTGACTTTCTGAACTGTTCATTAAACATGTACTTGAACAGAAGTTTTAGAAGTTAAATTTTAAAAATATTCAAATATAAAGCTACACTGAAAGTCCTTCAGTCCTAAATAAACTTGCCTTCCTAGTAAAAGACAGGTAGGTGGCCTTCAGTATTCAACAAATGCTGATTTTTTAAAAGAATAAATGGCCTTATATATGTAAATGTTACCACTGGCGCTATGATGTTTCTTGACATGCGCTAACGAAGCTCTTATCTGCTGAAAATGGATATCAGTGTGATTATTTTTCCTGTTGATGGATCTCTGTGGAATGAGAATATAATATTTTGACATTCTGAACCGAAAGGTGGAGCTGGGGCATACCCAGGACACAGACAGAATGAAGAGAGTAGTTCTGTTTTTCTCAACAGCTTATTATTTGCAGTTGTTAAACATAACATTTTATGGATACAATCCATACCATCCAAGAAGAGATTTATAATTTTCTGCAAGCTGAAAAGCAATAGAAATAGTGTTAACAAGGTACTCCAGGCCAAAAGGCTATTGAGATCCCTATGAATTAAACATGCTGTGCACATTATTGTTGAGGTGACAACTCAGCAATGCGCCTTGCTACTTCCTTGTTTGCTCTTATGTGGTGAGCTAATTAAACTGCAATTTTGGGAATGTTTTCTGCTAACACTGTGAGGTTCAACATGATAATGTAATCATGTATCAGAGATGAGTAAGCATGGCTACGCATCTTCACATGAGATTTGACACCTATTCCCCACATCCTTCAATTTCTTGGTGTCAGATACATGTTTGAGAATAAAGCATTATATTGCCACAGAGCAAAACTGGCACACTGAAACAAAACTGGCCAGCCTCTTTAGAAACCATGCAGACTGTGCTTTTCAGAGATCTTTCTTTGGATGACATAGCTGCCTTAAGAAGCACAACTGGCCTTTCAGATATGAGAAATGATGTATGATTGGAAAGCTGCTGTTCTTGACCTTTCCAGTGGTGTGTCACAGACAGAGTAGTATCCCCTTGCAATAGCAACATCTGCAGTGGCTGCAGAGGGAAAAGTGTGCCAGAAAATAGATCTTGACCTTTCTATTTGTGAGAAATGGGTTGAATTGTGCTTACTACAGGTTTCTGCCAATGAGCATTAACCCAGCAAGAGCAAAGAGAACCTGGAGACTGTTGTATTTTAGAAAGAAAGTGAAATGTAATTAATTTACTTAAAGGCAAGTATATATATACACATGCACATGGGCAGTCTCTCTTTGTTCAGGAGAGGATAGACTTTCTGGCCATACCGTAAATCCAAAACATCATGTGGGCCCAATATATTGAATTAATTTAGGTTTTAGGCATTGCATGTTAAAAGGAGAGAAGAATTTTGCACCATGGGTATAAGAAAAAAGCTGTTCCGGCTCAGCTATTGTTCTGAGATAACTGCTAGTAAATGTTGGTGACCTTTCAGTGAAAGGATAATCTTTGGTAAATAAAAGAAAGATGAAAAATAATGCTGTAACGTGTTGGCCGCCTTTCTAAGGCAGAAGGGGAGAAAGGTGAAGAAGTACAACAGAGTATTGACCTAGAATTAAATGAAAGCATATCCCAGAAAGCGGAGGCACATCTCTCTTTTTCCCCTCCTTTATAAAATTTGTTTTATTTCCAAGTGTTATACAGAGCTTAGCTGAGACTGTAACCTGAAATAGCTAAAAACAAATTTCTCCCTGTGAAGAAATCATTTTCCTTTGCTGGAGCAGATGTGTCGAGAATCCAGTCTGATGCTCATACATCAGCAACTGTGAGGGGACTCAGCAAAAGTGTTTCCAGCACTGCAAGAAGACAGTTTAAGAAAATAAGCTTTGTACAGGTGTCTCAGGGGGAACATAATAGAGAAAAGAATGGGAGGAATGGACCTTTTCCAAAACCTGCAAGTCAATTGCAAATATTTGTCTTGCTTGTTACATGATAATATATTTCCTGCTATTTTGAATACAAGGACATGTTTAAAAGATGGTTAAAGACAACTTATTAATAGGCTTTGTGCATGTGAGTTTGTAAGCTGCGTTAAGGAATAGCATAGGAGGTCTGGGGCATATTATGCTTGCATATTAAAGAGAGCTTTTGTCCTGTGGTGTGTATGTGGGAGAATGAGCTCCAGAGGGAGAAAAATGGCTTGAGAGTGGCTGTACCACTCTCACTCAAAGGTAGTGTTGTGAGATGTCATGAGTGATGGTACAAATACTTCAGAAGAAAGCAGTTAAAAAAAAAAAAAAAGAAAGAAGAGTTGGATATGAGTTCAGGTGAGTTCCCTAAAATGCAATCATTTTCACTAAAATGATCTCAGATGCAAGGATGACTTTATTCCCTTTAACACCTTTTTAATGAGAGTGGATCTTCTTAGGAAAAATATGCTTTTATAATTTAAAAAGAAAAAAGGGAAAACGTAAATTCTAATTGGGAAAGAAAATGAAAAGCAGTAAAGCATATTCAAAGTTAAAAAGTGTGGGATCTGACATGAAGTCTTCAGCTTGAGGGGAATGTCATACGAGTATGTATGACAACAGTAATGCCTGAAGAGTCCTCTAGGACTTTCTCATATCTCACATGCAATACAGTGGGAAAAACAACCTTCATAGGGACACTGTCCATTGCATGTGGACTATCAAATAACATCCTTGGGACTTGCAGCAAGTTCAATGGAATCCTGAAGCGTTAGAATGCTAAAAGGGAGCAAAAAGGAAAAGCAGGAGGTATGGATGTTAACTGACATGCAGGAAAACCTCTATCTATTTTGCACAGATTGGTCTTCCTAACTAGCCCCATGTTACTGAAGCTTGAAGCACCAAACTGCCTCCAGAGGATATAGGTGCTTACCCAGGCCCTATACTTCATGCTACCCTCAAATGTGTGGGATGATTGATGGCTGGTCAAGGTCTTTTTGTAAATTGGCCTTGTATCCTGGATTGTAGAAGGGATAAGTTTGACAGTTACAGTGATTTTTTTGAACAGCATTCCTTGTCAGCAGTCAGACCTCTGCAGATTGCTTTCTGATCTTACTGAACAGCATGTCAAATATATTGTTATTTTATGAGCACCTTGCTTTCCTTTCCACCTGCCCATTTCCAAAAATTTCTGGGAGTGTGAGGCTCATGAGCAGAGTGCTAATATAGCCCATAAATTTTACTGATGGCAGTACAGTGCTACAGCATGCCCTGAGGAGAAGGTTTTACAGCCCTTGCCTAAATTCTTTGCTTGATATCTGCCATAATGGCCATAGCTTGATTCTAACTTGCAATTTACTGTTAGCTGCCATATATTTTCATTTAATTTGTACCAGGGTTCAGAGGCTAACGCTTACCAACTTCTTGCAGTCTGGGCAGGCCAGTGGAGGCTGCACCACTGAGGCAGGATACATCTGCAACTCAAGTGCTCTGATCACAAGCTGCCCTGAGTATTGGTTTCACCCTTCTTTTTTCCTACACATATAAAAATTTTTATCTGAATGAAGACTACCCAAGATGAAGGTGTTAAGCCCATTACCACTGTATACCATAACAACAGGCTTTTATGGGTTTGGCTCTGGGAAACCATCCAAAATTCTCTGAATGTTGAGTAGGAGCATGATGGAAGTAGCACCCCATGCATGTGCATTCTCATTAAGCACAGAACTCCAGTAAATCTCAGAGAATGGGTCTGAGAGGTCATTGAGCAGACCTGATATGCCTGTCCAAACATAATATATGCAACTAAAATCTGTGCTAAAGCTTTCACTGTCTGAACTGGGAGAGTTAAGCACCTGAGAATGAGATCCAAAAGAGGCAGTTGTTGTTCTCAGTTGTTGTGCTCAGTTGGTGCAACAGATGAATGCAAATCAGCTCTATTGGAAGGGACCAAAACACAGAGCTACCCAACAACTGGGTGCAAAGGGTCAAACTCGCTTCTCTTTATTCGTTTACCAACATTTTCTTGCACTAGAAAGAAAAGATATAAATGGTATGTAATTGAATCTTGTTCTGATGATCAAAAGAAGCGTTCCCATATTTCACACTTTTCATACAATCTCTTAAATATAACACTGGAATAACAGTAACTTCCTTAGCTCAAACAGATAGAATCCTGAGACACTCACAGATTGAAATAATGGGAACCCTGAAAACAAAATTCCTTTGACAGAGACAGTGGCATCCATCCCACTGGGGTTCTCCTGTGTGGAGTATCACATAAAGATGTAGGAAATGACATTTTGTCTCACGTCCTCCCTTAGTAGTTGTTAAGTGTAAGCCCAGTAGCCTGTTTGCATACTATGTGATTGTTATCAATGTTTGTATTAGTATTCAAAAAACAACAAAGGGTGTGTTAAAAATAGCAGAGATGACAGAAAGAGGGCAATTACTTGGTTGTGTGAATAGGAAGGATAATATTAAGTTACTGTGTAATTAAGGTTAGACCAAGGTGAAGTAAAGATAGCAAACAAGGAAAGTAAGCAAAGGTTACTCATTCTGGACTCAAACCTATCCCTACAGAATTTAATGACAGGTTTATGCTGACCTCTGTGAAAGTGAGTAGGAGTTGATTTGAGGTTAATTTAGAGGCATATTTATAAGGCAGTCAGTGAAACTTGATAATGTACAATGGAAAAGGAAACCGCAGACAAATAAATAGGAACTTACTGATCTGAGCTCATCTTGGAAGCAGTTTGATTTGGTCTGTTCTCTCTCATTTTTTTGTTCCACATTAGATTATTTATGGACTTTAGTCAGAGTAAATCATTTTCAAAAGGCCCAGGCCTTGTCGTTTTCTGCCACTGGTCAATCTCAGGCCATTGAGCTGCTTACCAGCAGGGTACCAGCACTGTTTTCATGCTTGACTGGGATACATTTGTGGCTTAAATCCCATCTAGTTTGCAGCTATCAGAAAAACTGCATTCTTTTACTGAGCAGTCATGGAAGTTATTGATTTTTTCCATGCTCGGAAGAATATTTGTTGGTGGGGTTGTTGGGACTGCCTAAAATGGTTCAAGAAAATCACTTGTGAGACACAGAAGGAAACAAAATCTTCAGAGAGGAAAGGACTTAAATGATGAAAGATGGTGGTAAATTACTTAGCTAACAAATAGGTGCCTTGGAAATTGAAGTACAAATCAGGTTATCTAATTTTTCACTGCAAACCTAAGCAGTTATATTAAAATGATTCTCATCTTGTGATAATTTTTCATGGCTCATCAGGAGCTTGCTGAGACATATTAATGACAGCTGGAAACAATGGTACTACAAAGCCTTTGTTTCCAGATAAGGTAATGAGAATTTTTCTAAGAAAAGGAAATCAAACAGGACGACACTTCCATGCGCTGGTACATTCATACTACCAATTAAAGTAGCACTGTATGCATACAAATGAATTTGGTGACAACTTAGACAAACAAGTCTGGTTCTTTTACCTTCACGCACATTGCCCACATTGACATGTGGAGCTGCACCGAGAAATAAGGATGATGACAATGTACATTGGCCAAGTGTCTGGTAGGCTGATTCTGGGACAGGGACCAGTGCTTTCATCTCTGGGCTGGTTCTCTGCCACATGTATTTACTCTGTAGTACTAATATCAGCCTTTTCCTCTTTTTTAAAACATGATCTTAATTTTAGGAGTATTTGGGAGGTTTCTTTTTCTTTCAGTTCCCAGAG
The DNA here is from genome assembly GCF_019238085.1 of Lagopus leucura. Classification (NCBI taxonomy): domain Eukaryota; kingdom Metazoa; phylum Chordata; class Aves; order Galliformes; family Phasianidae; genus Lagopus; species Lagopus leucura. The sequence continues at coordinate 62,373,219 of NW_024962262.1, forward strand.
ACCTTGCTACAACTCATTTGGTGGTTAGCACAACATATATAGTGACAGAAACAGATGAACAAATTGAATGTGGTTCAAACTTAAAAACAACAGTATTCCAACAATAGCTATGCAGAATGCACAACTGACAAGGGAGGAGAGAAACATTCATTTTCCTTCTCAAGAGTGAATTCAATCTCCAAATGATTTCACCATGTTTTCAGATTTGGTCGCCATTCTCCTCCCTGATTTTTCACTAAGTGATTAATAAATGAAATCACCCAGCAGCAGCAGCAGTTGCTTTATATATCAGGCTATGGAAGTGTTCAGCTAGGGCAATGACAGCACAGCTGAGCAGCACTAAAGAGAGCTGGAAGATAGAAAGAGTGGAAGATAAAAATTATCTGCAGGAAACTGGATTCAGAACAGGTCTAGTTGTGACTTCTTGCCAATTCCAGACATGTGCTTTCTTCCAGTGGTTGTTGGCTTGACAGATGGCATTTTGAAAACTCATAAATAGTGGACTAGTTTAAGAGCCTGAATACAAATGGTTTAGAGATGCTGCAGAAGTAGCTCTCTGCTTATCCCATCAACCTACCAGCCTTCTCTACCCTGGCATTCATTTGGGCTGCATGTTGAGAAGGCTTGTCAGGGGAGTTACAAAAGAAGACTCCATACACATGGTACTCCTTCAAACTCTGGAAACAAAACTTTTCACCTTTTGACTCTAACTCTGTATGGACTACTGCTGTACATTATGGTGACACAGTGTATAGTCATGGGATCTGGTTTACTGTCTATAAAATGACCCTGCACAGTGAAATTGCCCTACTGCATCACTAGAATGATTTTTCTTGACCCACTGCACTTTCCTAATGAAATAAAATCTCTCTTCCTTCATTAGTAACTCAATAGGTTTTCTGCTTCCTGTCAGTTGCAATCCTTATTTAACATTACCAAAGAGTAATCTTATTGTTTCAACACAGACATTTCACTCTTATTTTATTGCCAACCTGATAGTTCTTACTTCATAAACTTGTGCTACTCCATCAATAGGTTTAAATGGAGGTCCCAAGTTGCCACAATATCATTTTGGAATGGGACAAGTGTTCCTTTGGAGGCAGAACTGTGCTTCTTTGCGACTTGCACATGGGTAGAAATAATTCTCTATGTGCTCTGTGCAAGAGATCCAGATTTACGGTGGAAAATCTGAATAGAAAGGAGAGAATAATGAAATCTAGAAGTCAGACACTTTGCAAATCTTAATTGATGAAAAATTTTAGCAAAGCTGTAGGTAGTGTATCTGCCAAAGCCAGCTGCTTCCTTGGCATTCTGTTTCTAGGGTAAATTAAAACCCATGATTATCTGCATTCAATCTATACCATAAGAACTATGAGTGTAACGATCAAAGCCATGCTTCTGTCTCAAGGGTCCCTCTTCTGTTTATATGCTTACCTTCTACTTAGGAATCACATTGATAGATGTAACTATCCCACGCAGAAAATATCCAATTGCTTGAGATATGATTCCCTGGCTAGTTCACACATGTGATACTCCATTTGCTATGTCTAGAGTGATGCAGGTATGTATTTCTTACTTTTTAAAAAACTTGCAGGAATCATTTCTTGCATATTAATAGTATCACCTTATGGTCCCAAATTGAACACTACAGTTATAATTTAGTTTCAGAGCTCTGTTGCTTTTTGTAAACCATGACAGTGAGGAAGCTCTTTCAACTGAATGACCAGGTTATTCATTTAAAGACTGTATAATTAATCTGTATATGAATATATTTATGCATATGTTTAAGGCTAGATTGAATGGGGCCCTGGGCAATCTGGTCTTCTTACTTGATCTAGTGGCTGACAATCCTGCCTGTGGCAGGGGGGTGGGAACTTGATGATACTTAAGGTCCCTTCCAATCCAAGCCGTTTTGTGATTCTATGTATTATACCTTATGAAATACTTCTTGGTTTTGGTGCTGTTAAAAGCTTTGTCTTGCTTTATGATCTTTGTTTATTCAGTTATTTAGGTTTATTGCTCTTTCTTCATTATTGGCTCTTATTAAAAAACATAGGAAAAGGAAGGAGCTATTGTCCTTTCTTTAGTCATTTATTCTATTTGCTCTTTATGTGCAAATCTAATCTGTTTTTGGACTTAAGTCTTTTTATTTTGTAGATGGCTCTTTGGCTGCTCTGTTTCATGCCCCATGTAGGACACAGATGGATGTTGCACACTTGCTGTGCCTTCTTGAAGAATCAAGAAGTTTAGCAGCAGTGAGTGTTGGAGTAACTCACAACCAGACAGATAGGGTATATGATGCCTTAGCCAAGGCCAGAGACTCAACAGGGTTGGCAAGGGCAGCGCTTGCTCAATGAATTAAGTTTCTCACTTTAGCTCAGATGTTTTCACACCATTCTTCCTCTTTGCCTGAGTAGGATTTGGGGTTTCAGACCACACTGCGGTGGTGGCCATTTGTCATCTGGACTAGCTAGCTAGCTCAGGGCACATATGTCTACTGGGAAGCTGGCACCAGTCTACCATGACGTGCTCAGCTCCTCACAAGGAGAAAGCAGCAGTCTAAGTCATCGCAGTACTGATGATGATTAAGGAACATAGCTCAAGTTCTCTTCTTCACTGTTATAGTTTTTTTTTTTTTTTCCAATGTGGCTGTAGAGAAGCTACAATGCCCTCTGGTTGGCTTAATACTATGACCACCCTTAGATTCTTTCATTAAAGTTGATTTAGGAGCCTCTCTCTCAATAAGTCTATGGGATATAGGATCACGACACTCAGAGGTACCTTGGCTTTGTTACTTCAGGAGAATACCAATATTTGTAGTTTGAGACTTTCATGTCAGTATGGACTTCAGGTCTTTTCTATGAAGGTACTGAATTTGGCTATTGTCCCAAATGTACTGAGTGCCTGATTCAGTCTGATTTTGTCTTCTTTAGATGTATGTGCTGTTGGAAAGGGAACAGGATAACACAATAGGATTGCCCTTATTCATATATGTGAATCATAGAATCATAGAATATTTTTTCTTCGTTGGCCATCTTTGTCAAGTGTCCACCCACTGATAATAAGCAGACATAGAAATGTCACAAAAATAAAGACTCAAATGCTTAACACACTGAAGGCTTGATTCAGATCTACTTTAATAAATTACCTTCCAAGCCAGCTAGCAACACCACTGGTCTGAATCTGATGACAATGAAGAATAAAAGAATTTAATAAAAAACAACAAAAATGAGATATGATAATCATAAGACATACAAAAAAGAAACCATGATACATAGCAATGTATGATTTGAGAAATGATTATTTTTGTCCAATTTCTCTACATTACTTGAAGCACTTGAAGCTAACACATTCGTGTAAGTGAGATTCTTTCCTTTAGGAACAGCTCTGACCTTATATTTTCAGCAGTTCAATGGCAGAAATTATATTTCCTTCCTACTTTTGGTTTGGGAAAAAGAAAATCCTCACCTTGTCTTCTACTTCAAGATTCACTTGCTATTATGCCTTGTAGCTATCAATCCTGATTTACTTTGCTGTACAGAAAAAATTAACCTTCTAGGAGAGCACTTTTTAAAAAGTGCACCATAATTCCTCTGTACCATTGACATTTGTTGAACCTTCACTGTTACATTGGGTTGGAAATTTTGATAACGTCTGTACTTCATCTTCATATCAATGAGAGCCTGATGATCAATTTATTTTCTTGTCAAATACGTTCCTTAATGGGTTGCATCTTGTGTGGCTGACTGTTCTGATAAAATCAATTTAATTAACCACCAAAATCTGACAGAACACATTCAGGAAGTGTCATTCCTTTCAAAAGAATAATAATTTCAATCAAAGACAAGTTACCAACCATTCTAATGAGGTATCTCAACATTAGTGAGATTTCATGCTAATGATCAAAATGAGATATTTCAGGATTTATGACAAATTATGATTATAAACCAGATAGTGCATTAATACTGCACTGTCAGTATTTATTCACCAAACCACCAGTGTTTGAAGCAAATTCTTATGAGTTCCTGCATGCATAAATTGGTAGGACAAAAAAGGAAATAAATTACCCTTTGCTCAGCTTGTCATTCAGGAGCTTGGAGTTTTACTGCAGGGATCCATGCAATACCCTTACAGCAAGTCTCGTACTTGGTGGGAAATATGTTCCCCATGACCAAATAAGCAGTGGTGTGCAGAGCTTACTGGAGTTTACATTGCTGTACTGTGGTATCACTCCATTTTATTATAGTGGGAGGCTGAATATCAGCAGGATCTATTCAATGCTGGATGATTAAAGTACTTCTTGACTTTCCACAAGATTTTAAATGTGGGATGAAGGAGGAGGGGAACACAGTGCGTGAGAGAAACACAGAAAGAAAAGAAGAGGATTATGCTTCAGCTGCCTTTGTGATAAAAGAGTAGTAATTAGTTTCAGTAAAATCCCATAATAGTTTTTTTGTGCTTTGCAGGAAACCAAGTGGCAGACAGATAAAACAAATTACTTTACTCAGGGCAATTAGCAAGCTATTACAAGGTTCTGCCTATGTTTCCCCATGACTGCAAAGATCATGCCCTATTTTTCCAAGAACTTTATGTTCCTGAAAATCTCATCCATTTTAAATCTATCATTGTGCATATAACAGAGCCACTGCGTATCCCTGAACACAGTCTGCATTGTAGTAGAGGACCCAAGAGATAATGAGTTCTGTGATCATGCTGAGGGGAGAGGCAAGTTTTAACATTTGCTGCTTACTCATCTGAAATAAACCTCCAGTGTTACTATTGTGTGTATGACCCTCTGACACTTAATTCAATGAAAACATCTGAGTTTTGTAGTCCTGCATATACGTTATGCACCAGCATTGAAACTCTGCACTGCAGATTTAAGAGTTCATACATACATGGCTGATTCTTGATGGTGACCCCATTGGAAAGAAAAGAGGATTTCTTGGCAAAAGAATAAAAAGATTTCAAACTAATCAGAAACAGCTATGAAAATAACTTTCCAACATTATTTTTCCTTTGGAAGTTTTATTTCAAGAAGGTGCCTGTCTTTCCTGAGAAATTATAGTTTGACTTTACAAAAATCAGCCACTAAACAAAACAATAGAAAAATACCCGATCATGTGTAATACAGAAAAATTACACATTTGAAATAGCTCCTTTGAAGAAAGACCCTTAATGTGCAGTCAGGGTTGTTTATCAACTAAGTTTCTTGAAAATTATGCAAAACATGAAAATCATCGAATTTACAAACAGGAAGTTTAGTGTTGTGGGTTTTTTTTTTTTGGGGGGGGGGGGGGGGGGGGAGGAATGAGAAAGCCTTTTTCAACCTGGGGAATCATACTGTTAGAAAATGGGCAGTGCAGGAAGTTGTATTAAATTTTCCAGCAAGAGTTTGCCCAAGATAACCAGCTCTATACATATATGCTGTTTGGCCATGATTTCAGTAAGGAATATAGTTTCACACCTAGGCCTGCAAGATCCTGGACTCCTTTTCTAAGCTACTGACCACTAAGTATTAACAGTGAATAGCATTTTTTTTTTATAACTAGGTTTGGTAACAACATGTCTCTTTACTGAAAATTGATATTTAAGATCACAGATTATTTTTGATTGCAGAGGTTTGTTATAGGTTATAATTTCTAGCCAGTTTCAGCCTCCTCACTGCTATCACTTCTGGGCCTCCAAGCCACATCTGCAATTTTGGATCTGGCCAGCCAACTGTTGTAGACCAGAAATCATAGCTTGTGCAGCTAGGGTGAGACCTGACATTTCAGAAGAAAAATTCATTTGGATTTTCCCATAAATAATTTTACTGATATGATCATTTCTAGGTTATAATGCAATTTAATTGTGTGTGTTGAATGAGACTTCATACAATGATTGTATGGTCCTTCTACCAGTCAGAGTGAAAGATACTGGTCTGTTAAGATGGAGACCCCAATACTTGAGTCATGAAATACTCAGATTTAACAGCTGCATTCAGAAGAAATAGATTGTCTTTGGAAATTATGTTGGAAGTGATATGATTCGTTTTTTTAGCAGTAGAGATTAGTACATTAGTTTAAGAATCGATATATTAATTTAGCAAATGAAATCAATGAGTGATAGTTCTAAAACTTTTCATTTTGACTTCAGTGGATGAACAGTCTTGTTTTCCTTAAACATTTTGCACTGGGCACACGATAGAATACTTTTATCTTTTGCACCCAGTAGGTGCAAGGACATCTTTTTTGGATTCCACATATATTATTTTAAAAGTTGCTCACCATGGCCTAATAGGCAATGAAAATTTTCCAAACTGGGGATATGTGGCTGAAAGTTAGTCAAAGGTCTCAGTAGTGAAGCTGATGATGGATAATGAGGAAGAAGTAGGTGGGCACTTGACCACCTTAGATACTACTGAGCATGTCCAAAGGGACATTAGCATATATTAATGAGCCCTTGAAAAAAGAATGAATATGTATGCCATAAGTATGTCTTAACTGTTTATATGTAGAACTTGAACTCTGAAAGAGCACGCTTAGTTGATTGTCAAGTTGCTGAATACATATTATGGCGAATAAAGGAATGCCACTTTCTGACACCACGTTGGAATTAGAAAGTTTTCTTCCTGGATTTCAGATGACGACGGGACTTTGAGATCTCCATATTAGAATACTCAATTTTGTTTGTTAAAAGCCCAGTTTTGTTGCTATCCATTTGGTGGTCCATTGACCAGAAAAATGCTTAAAGGAAATGTGTGTGCTAAAATTATCCCTCTAATGTTTATCATTCATTTAAGCAAAATTTATTACTGATTTTACGGAGTATCATTGCTACAAAAATGTCATGAATTTATAAAAAGAGAAGGAGGACTAACATAGATTACTATGTTAATATTTTATCATAAAGTTGCTGCTTAATTACCTTATTTACCATGAAGCATTATAGAATACTTCACAGCAGTTATTACATGCTTAGTCTTCTGGCAATACTATTGTCAAAAACTGGCATTACTGTTTTATCTTTTCTCTTAATGATAAAGTCTAAATTCATTGGTGGTCCTCGAGAATGGTGGTGCCATCATGTGTCTAACAAAACTCCCATGCTCATCTTCTGCTGATAAAGTTCCCTTTACCCATAGCAAATTAAAGGTGTCTCAGAACAACAGTATTTGTGCCTTAAGGCTTAGTGCTACAAACTGGAGGAATCATAAGGAGAACAGAGTAACAGAGAATAAGAGTAGCAGCAGAATATCCTGTGCTAACCCTGAGGCCTCTGGTGCAGAAAGCCTCCATATCCTGTTTTTCTTGTTGAAATAAAATACTCTTTCCTTGACTTCAGTGTAAAACACAAATGCTATTATAAACAACTTAAGCAAGGTTCTTAACAACCTATGTAAACTGCATTTAGGATTGCAATTAGGGTTTGCAAGCAGGTGATTGAATAGGTACGTTAAGCTGGCAGCATCTGCAAAACTTTTCTTATGTGGTTAGGAAATCCTACATGGCTGCTTTTGGTTGTTCCCTCCTTCAGGAACATGGTGGTCAGAGCTGAGGGTACACAACGATGGATCTGAGCACAGTTGCCATCCTCATTAGCAACATTACCTGTTTACAGATAAAGGACAACAGCTAGGGCTTTTACGTGGCTCTAAATACCTTTTGGGGAGGAAAAAATGGGAAATGAACATAACAAGATATACGACCATACTTCAATCAAATTCGGATCCTCTCTCTACACCTTTGACCATACCAAATCTTTTGTAATTGAAAGGGCTTGCCTAGAAAAAGCTTAAGTTCCTGAACTGCGTAGCTGAAATAAAAGAAAACCAAATAGAAATAATTTGTCTTTGTTGCTGGAAAGTATTGGCTTTTAACTGCGTAACATGGCAAAAAGCTCCTCTGGACTGAAAAGTAATCAGATGACAAGACAGACCTAGTAGATGCTCGAGAGACTGGGGTTATCTGACCTTAATTATTCTGATGAGGTATATGTAAAGGTACCATGATCCAAATGATGTTTTCAGTGTGAAAATAATGTGAATATAAATCAAAATAAAGCAAAAGGTTACTTCACCAGTAGCATTGAGGTTACACGCTATATGAGGTAGCTGAACACATCCACCTTTAAATGAATATGTGAATTTGATCGTGTGAATGACTAAGGGGCTTGTTAGAAAAAGTTAATTAGATTTTTTTCAATGATGACCTTTATTTATTGCATATTGATCAACTTGTCCTGTCAGATAGAAGAAGGAAGTATAAGTGCGCTGGCACACTGTAAGTTTGTGTTCGTTTAAAATGCAATAACAAAGAGTGTTAATTTTGTCCTTTTATTCCTGACTGAATAAACATCTAATTTTCTGCATTAATTTTGACATAAGCGTTCAGATATGAACATTAGATCTTCCACTAGTAGCAATAATGCTCAGTTGCTGAGAACCATTTACCTTTGAAGTTCAACTTCTAAGATTACTCTGCAAAAATGGTCTCTTGGGGACTCTGCAGTAATTCTCAGTAATAAGAAATCTTGTCTGATAGATTTCTAGATAAAACAATTTTTTCTTTCTATTAGCCATCCCTGCACAGTTATCTTGAGAAGATGAAAGTCAAGATGTGTTCTTTCATAGTCAAAGTTTATTAACAATAAAGCATTTTCTTGGCCTTAGCAATTCTGTTGGTGGTGTGCAAGACAGATTAAAATCTCTGTAATGCAAAGGACTCTGCAATGGTAACAAGAAGTAGTAAAGGTAATAAAAGTGTATTTTGGTCTGTAAAGCAAACAGATAGTTATATGCTCCTAATGTGTGTTCAAAAGCACTATAATAACATTCAGTGCAATTCCCCCCCACACTTTGGTCCTGATTTCCTAACATATCAAAATGCATTATGTCATGCTAATGAGCCTGTGGCATATTCATGGATTCTCAAACTAAAAGTACTGGAATATTTTCCTTTAAAGCATTGTTTTGTAAAGGAAAAGAAAATATTAAATGAAAAGACACATAATAGTATTTGCATAGCTTAGAAATGTGTTACTATTAAAAAAAAAAAAAAGTCCCAAAGCTGAAATATTTCAGATGAATAAGAAGTATTTCTGCTGGATGCATTGCCTGCACTGCCCTAGGGCCTTGGGGATTTAATTTTCATTCATCGTGTACTCTTTTTTTTCACTATGCATTTACACTCCCAGTTAAACTACATCTCTCAAGCAGACCAGGAGCTCTCCTGGGGAGACACTGCATAACACAAAAGAGATGGTCTGGCTGGAAAATGAGGCATGAAGGGGAGAACGGAAGCAGGAGATGTTTGAATCAAAGTTGCAGTGAGGCATCGCAGCTGCACTTCCCAATTGCATTATTTCAGCCTTGAACAGAATTTTTTGTAAGATGGATAGGTTACACATTTGCAGGCTTAGTTTTATGAGGAAAGAAAGTCTGCAGACGAGTGAAAATGAAAAATCCTTTCCACTATTTTTTTTCAATGGCAAAATGAAAAAAAGCTTCCAGTGATCTCTGTCAGAGAGAGCAGATGCACCCTAAGAAGACAGACCTGAATACACCCAAGGTGTTGTGAAGAAGCAGAAAAGTTACACATAAAAGAAAGTTTCCAAGTTTTAAATAGTATTTTTTTTTCTTTTTTTTCTTTTCTTTTTTTCCTAGCTGTAAAACATCACAATGTTTGTACCTATTAAATCTTTTAAATTATTAAACAGTCCTGAAGGCATCTGGAAATTAAAGGATAATTGGAAGAAATAATAATGTGATGAGGAAATTGGGGATGCAGAGTGTTAAACTGTCCTTCAAAGTGTCAGTGATTAAAATTAATTAAGACTCATGACTAGCATTGTGAGACTGTGGAAGAAGGGTAATGCTATAGGGAAATGTGAAAGGTTCTTTGAATTATTTTCTTCAATAGCTGTTGGACTATTACCAGAGAAATTTGGAAAAGTTCTTTTTGATGAGTTGCTTTGCTTTTGAATCAGAGATGTTTTCTGGGGATTTTTTTTTTTTTTTTTTTTTTTTTTAATATATAAAATTAATTCCTCTGTAAATGGTAGGAAGGCTTTTTAAATTCTAATACAAGAAGAAAGGAATAGCACACATCACTTTCTAATGCTTTTAATACCCAGAAGATTCCTCCCCTGTGTGTCTGCACTGTATGAAAGAACAGCAGGTAGCTCTTGGTATCATTCAATTTTGAAAATATCCACGTTTACTTGCTTTTTGCAAGTGTTTCCTGTGTAATATACAGCCAGTTTAGCAGAGACTCGTGAAAGTTGGATCAAAGATAATCAATCCATTGTTGACACAGCAAGGAAGCACCTACTTTTCATATGTTTAATTAACTGTTCTTGTTTTTTGGGAGGACTCTTTCCCCCTCCTGCTCATCTCAGTAGTATCAGATTTCCCAGGTCAATCTGTTACCTAAGCTCATGCAGAAACTTTCTCTTGCTCCCCCCACTGGAGAGAAAGAAAGTGAAAGTGGAGGAGCAACCCAGCCTGAGTCCTGTTGATTTTGACTGGTGTAGCACTTAGATTACAATGTATACAGCAACCAGTGGGTAACATATGCAAACAGATCTCAGCAAAGGCTGGCTAGCCTGGTGGAATACGTCCATCTGAGTGCCCCACTGCTGTGCAGGGGAGAATTGCTCATTCTTGCTGTTCCTCTTCCACTGCAAAGGAGAAACCAGATGACCTGAAGCACAGACCAAAGAGTCTCAAGGCTCCCTGCTATGACACCATGAACCTAGTTCTGGGGAGGTATAAAAACTTTTGAGGGCTTTTATCAGATCAGCTGATCCAGGTGCTCAAAGAGCCACAGTCCCAGCATTTTTATTCTGTTAATCTTTGGGCAAAGCCATCCAGGCTAGTTCTGTTTGTCAATGTGGCTCCAGTACTGAGTGTTTACCCAAGCCCAGGTGTCCTGTCTGTCCATGCTGCCTGCTTGCAGTTTCTAACCTTGCCTTGAGGCTGGGATCCCCGTGCAGGGAGGCTTTCATGTCTGGAGCATCCTAAGGGACCATGCAAGCTTTAGCTGCTAGGAGCTATAAGGTGGTGGGGCTGGCCCCAAAATGAAGCATGCTCTGCTCTTCTCTGAAGCAGTCAAGTAAGAGCTGGGGCTCACTCAAAAATATTTGCTCTAAACCCAGGAGGTTTGGAATTTGAAACATCTGAAGTTCAACAAACCACTATTTTTTGATAAAACCTTGGTGGAAAAAAAAAAAATTATCACACTAGCTCCAATCATACTTCTAGAGGAAGCTTTAACTCTCACAGGTAATGCAATAGGCAGAGAGAACTACACATCAGTCAGGTATGTTGTCTAGTAAACAAAATAAATAGGTGCCCAAGGCAAGGTTAATCTCTTTATGAGTTTGTTCTCCTTGGCTTCTTCTAGCTCCTATGATCACAGGTAAAACATTCAGCTTTGATTGTAACATGTATCAAGCATCCCAAATCTATTTTTTTTTTTTTAATGTTTATTTGTAAATAAATGGAAGAATTTTCTTGGGATCTAAAATGTGTCTGCTAAGTATAACATAGAATAAATCCATTTAAAAGCAGGTGTGTGACGAAACTAATGTGAGAGAGAATCAAAGAAGTGCAGTACCAGAGAGCCTGTAGCACTGTAAACAGCAGCATCTGGCTTATGGTGCTGGAACACAAAAACAAGATTGTTTCTCCTTCAGCCAGAAGAAAAAATATGGGAACCTTCTTTCCCTCTAAAAAGTGTTCTTAATAACCTTATCTAAATCCACAGTGGTATTACTGAAAACATAAAAAAACAGCAGAAGACATCTAAGAAAGCTACATGTTCACATCTTTCAGGGCCCACTGCGACCTGTTGGAGAAAACCCAACTTATCAGTTACACATGAGTGCTTTAGAGACAGAGAGAACTATTTCCCTAAATATTCAGAACATTGCAATTCTAGTTATTAGTAACTTTTGCCCAAAACAAGTATGTATTTCTCTTTTTCTTCTGCCAGAACAAAGGCGTAAGTTTTGCTTATTAAAAAGAATTCTTTTTTTTTTCTTTTTTCTTTTTTCTTTTTTTCTGTTCTGTATGTCTCCTCTTCCCAGTGTAAAGATGTTGAATAATTTAACATATTTCAGCTGTTTGAAAAAATGATTTAAAAAAAAAAAAAAAAGCATGCAATTGTTTAGAGAATGTCCACACAGAAGTAGTCTTTGAGAACTAAAGGAACATCATCTTAAGCCAATTGCATCTATTTACTGCAGGCTGGTGAGCATAAGAGTGAAGACTACCCCAGGCAGTGCTATGGGCTTGGGGCAGAGTCTGGAAGATCATGTGGAAGAAATGGACCTGGAAGTGCTGGTTGACACTCAGCAGAACAATGTTAGCAGTGTGTCCACGTGGTCAAGAAGGCCAATGGTATGCTGGCTTGTATCAGAAATAGCATTGCCAGCAGGAGAAGGAAAGTGATTGTCCCACCATATTCAGCTCTGCTGAGGCTGCACCTGGAATAGTGTGTTCCTTTTTGGACCCCTCACTACAAGAAGGACATTGAGACCCTGGAACATGTCCAGAGAAGGGCAATGTAAGGGATCTGGAGCACAATTCTTATGGGGACCAGCTGAGGGAGCTGGGATTGTTCAGTCTGGAGAAAAGGAGGCTCAGGGGAGGCCCTATCACTCTATAACTGCCTGAATGAGGTTGTGGAGAAGTGGGGGTTGACCTCTTTTGCTCTCCCCTGTAATTAGTTGATAGGACCAAGTTACACCAGGAGAGGTTTGGATTATATATTAGGAAAAATTTCTTTTCCAAGGGAGAGGTGAGGCAGTGCACAGGCTGCCCAGGAAGGTGGTGCAATCACAGTCCATGGAGGTGTTCAAGAAACGTTTAGACACACTGAGGGATATGGTTTAGTGGGAAATACTGGTGATAGGTGGATGGTTTGACTTTATGATCTTGGAGATCTTTTCCAACCTTGGTGATTCTATGATTCTACGACTATGAAATGTGCTGCAAAGTGTCTGTGGAAGGAGAAATTACCTTTTGCTGTTTAACAGCATACTTATCACCACGCACCCATCTTAAAGAAGCCACACACTCAAAATCATGACATTTCTTTACCATATGTGCCTGCAATGATCAGCCAGCTAGATCAGGCTTCCTAACAGGCTCTCCCTTTGCGTCATGTTTCCTTCAGAGGCTTGGATGCGGCTCTTGCAAGCAGCGAGGATGCAAGGAGCAGAGCCCATCCCCTCGGAGCCGGCCCCATCCCCCAGTGCTGCCCGGCCGCCGGCAGGTCCTGGGTCCCACCGCCTCCCTGATGCCTGCAGAGGGCGTCCGTGTCCATAGAGCCGGCCGTGCGGGAGGTGGCTGCTTGGCTGCTCCCGTTAGGTGGCTGAACTCGCCAGCTAAGAGGCATTCAGAACAGCAAAACAGAAAGATCTGCAGACGGCTGCGCACCCTGACTGTGAATTATTATTCTAAGCACATGGCTGTTGTAAAATTACACTATCTGCTTATGTAGGAAGAGAGAAACGCAGTCATTATTTATGTGGTTCAATGATCCCGTTTACGTGAAAGGTTATTACACATCATAAAACTGTTTACTGTTCTTAACTCTGTCAATTTGCATGCGTACAGCTTAAGTGTATTCTAGATTAATTAATTCTTAAATACGTGTACGTAAGGTGCTTTTTGTTTTTGGGTTTCTTTTCTCCATATTCAGTGTCCTCTGCTCCCTGGCTCTGCATGCATAGTGCTTAGGAGGCTGAAATAACTCCAAAAGCCTGGAGAAGAGAAGGCTGCGAGGTGACCTGACAGCGGCCTTTCAGTATCTCTATAGATGCTACAGGAAAGAAGGGGACAAGCTCTTTAGCAGGGTCTGTGATGATAGAATAGGGGGAAATTGCTTCAAGTTTCAAGGGGCTAGATTTAGGTTAGATATAAGGAAAATATCTTTTACAGTGTGGGTGGAGAGGCACTGGCACAGGCTGCCCAAAGATGTAGTTGACGCCCAATCTCTAGAGGCTTTCAAGGCAAGGCTGGATCAGGTCCCTGATCTATCTGTGCATGTTCCTGTTCATTGCAGGGGAGTTAGACTAGATGACCTTCAAAGGTCCCTTCCAACTCAAAGGATTCTATGATTCTGTGATACAGGAGTATCACTTTGTTGGTCAGGGCTTTGAAAATGATGGGTCTGTGTCCTGCACGATGTGGCAAGCTCTGAGGTACTGAGACATGGCTTCTTCTGTACAGCAGGTGCATAAGGTCACTTTTTGTTTAATGCATGGAGTTAACTTACACTGTAAGAAACACTCTGGCTGAGACCACTGTTTTGCCTTTTGTGCAAACTCAACCTTTCTGAAGTGCTTTCTCAACATGCACTCACAAAGGTAGGTGCAGGCACAGCTTGGCCTGGCCTCTTAGTGGTATCATCCTACTGACTCCACACAGAGTGGATTTCATAGGCATCTTCAACACTATGTGCCTTTGGTACTAGAATTGATAAAGGGAGATTCAAGCCATCATAGAGTATGTACTGTATATGCTGCCACCCTGTCCTCTACCTATTTTCCTACCATTAACAAATGAACTTACGTTCATTTCTTCTCTAGATCTGAGAAAACTGGGGATGAAATCACATGGTATATTGAACAGAATGTGGTTTGATGTGGAATTTTGCACACTGTGGATGAACAGTGGTGCTGGCATGAAAACGCAGTGTATTCCTGGGCCCAGGTAGGAGGCTGGGGCTGAGGTGATAGCAAGGGGATCATGATTACTGCACAGCTTCTTTCCCTCAGTAGCTCAAAGGCCTTGCACAGGTAGAAAGATAAATGTTTGTGTTTTGTGAGTCTGTTATGCCCATGGTGGATAAAGGGCTGGATAAATCCTCCTGGCTGTCTAATGAAGAAAACACCAATATTTGCCAAGTCCACCTGGGAGTCATCAGTATGCAGCTGTGTCCTCCAGCCTCTCTCTTCAAGCTGGGATTTAACTATTGCCTTTTCTCCTTTCTACAAATGATGATTTTCACTTGTGTATAGGATGAATATTAACTGACAGCTGGAAAGCTGCTCCTTGTTCACCTAAGCCACTGCCCTGGCTCCCACTTTACTCAACTGATGTGTCATAGGTTTTAATGAATGCAAACAGAAAAGAGGGAGGCAACATGTTTAAACAACCAGTGGTTACCTTGGAAATGCTGAGATGAATGCCTCTTCTTGCAGGGCATATACTTGGGCAAAATACTAAGCGGTGTTCTCTGCATGATAGAATATGCTTGTATACATTTTGTAAATATAGGTCACCTTTGTTATTTTATTCTTACTTGATAATGCAGTGGATTTCCTTATGTACAAGGAAGTGACAACAGAAGACATTTTGAGTCCAAAGGGCAATATGTCTGGAATAAATAATATTTCTTATTCCAGGAATTGTTTATTCTGAGTAACAGGAATACTTCTGAATTACTGCCTTGACATGATGCTCTATGTCACCCAGTCCCTTTTCTGTCATATCTCCCTCATTAACCCTCTTGAGCTGTCTAGCAATGATGAGCTTTTTCCAGTAATAAGAAATATGAATTTATATTACGGTGTGCCACACAGTGAAAATCCTCTGTAGTTCATGGCCTCAGTAGAGCAGCACTGTGTTACCTACTAAGTGTAACATTTTGTCAATTTTTCAGGCATTGCATTTTATTTTTCTACTGCAAGAAGGATTGAGTGAAAACAACGGATTTGCTTTTAAATATATCTGTCCCTGTTTAAGTCAGTTACTGAGGTGAGTAGTGACTTCAGGAACCTTTGTGCCTCTAACCATTTTTATTACAAGGTCTGGATCCCTTCAATTTCTTATATTAAAAAAAAAGGAAAAAAAAAATTCAAAAAGATTTGTTTTAATCTCATTTTCACCTCTCTCTATGAGCTTTCCAAATCTCCCAACAGATCTTATTAGTGTGGAGATTCACTTGATTTTGAGCAAAACCTAGCCTTTTAGCAAAATGAAATGTATAGTAATAATAACAATAATTATAATAAAAAGGAAAAAAGTACTTGTGGCCTATGTGACTGAGCACAAAACCCCAGCCACTTAACGAACAAATAGAATGAAAGGACGAACAAACAAACAAAGAAATACTGTTTTTTCACCCTCATGATTATTAAAAAAAAAGAAGTTATCTCTTTTGGGTTTTAACACAGGCTTTATAAGTGTTTGAGATTGCCAAAATTACATCCCAACTTCATGGAAGTTTATTTAATTACTACTTTTGTAATCTGATAGTGCATTTTAAGGACAACATACAATTACAGCCAGCTAAGAAATAGAGAGAGGTAGATCTTGGATGTAATGAAACATGGAGGAGGTACTTCTGGGACATCTGAACTCCAAGCAAGAGGAATAAAAAGGAGTTTAAATATTGCTGTTGAACTGTGACTCCCAACAGCTCATTTGAATGATGCACCTTCAATATGCATCTTCATTTAATTACTTAGGGAAGATGTCTGAGTCCACGAGTCCACACACATTCTGGGTCTACACATGGGACATCCTAATATATCTTGAACTCTGAGAATTGGAAGAGATAGCTTGTCGGCAAAAACTTGACTACTGGATTGGTTTAAAAGTGGAATAAATTAACTCTTCCGAAGAATTAAGTCGAGTGACTTACTTTTCAGACATCTGCTCAGATCAAGCAGAGGAGGGCTGAAAACTTCACAGAATCACAGAATCATAGGGGTTGGAAGGGACCCTGGAAGATCTTCTTGTCCCTACACATAGCAATAGGTATGGGTGCTATCACCTTATTGACTCTGCTACAATTTATCCATGTTCTGGCATCAGTTCAAAGGATGCTAGAATCTGAGACCATTTAAAAGCTAAGCAAATTAGAGTGTCAATGGAACAGTAACTAAATGCACACGCAGGCACTTCAGTACAAATGACCTGCTTTCAAGCACTAGCCGCTCCCCTGCATTCAGCATGAGAAATTGTAGGAAGTTAGGTTACAAGTTTCTAGGGATAACAAAACCCCACTCCTCTAAAACATAGGTTTCTAAAACATAGACCAAGTCTAACAATATCTTGTGGATTTGGAAGCTTTGGATACAAAACGTAAGGTTGTGTCTTCGTTGCTACACAATCATCCTTGTTAGCTAT
Organism: Lagopus leucura; assembly: GCF_019238085.1. Classification (NCBI taxonomy): domain Eukaryota; kingdom Metazoa; phylum Chordata; class Aves; order Galliformes; family Phasianidae; genus Lagopus; species Lagopus leucura. The sequence goes on from NW_024962262.1 coordinate 62,390,347, forward strand.
TTAACACTACCCTGAGATGCTGTTTCTCAAAAGTGTACTAGGTTTTCTTCTTTCCTGTTATTCCTCTCCTTTTTTTTTTCTTTCTTCTCCTTGATTTTTATCTATTTTGCTTGTTTATTTAATAGAGTTTTTGCTTTAATCTCCATACTTTGGTTAGAATTTTCTTTATGATTTCCCCAGTTACATACAGCCTCCTTAGTACTTTTCCTTCAGTGTTGACTTTCCCTCATATTGAGAGCAGTGTTTGTAGCATTCACTCTTTTCCAGTGATGAGAAGTACTAGAGCATTCTTGCCTAACATCTCTAGACTGAATTACTAGGAAAGTGCATTTAACACTGCTCATCCATAAGAACTAGCTAAGTGATTTACTTGGTGCCTGCTTTAGGCCACTGCATTTCATTTATTAGAAATGCAGTCCAATTGAATGCAAAGAGAGCCTTTCTTTTTCCTTTCCTTTTCTCTGCAAATGTAGTACTTGCAGAAAGAATATGATGACTTTTTTAATGTGATATGTTGTTGCTGTCATTTTTTAGATATCTAATGTCACACTGGTATGAAACAAAATGCCCAGGGTTTGGTTGCTTTCAAATTCTGCTTGCAATTGACAAACACAGCAAAATATTGCAGGTTCACAACATGACGAAAGGCAGTAATAAATACAGCTAGTGGAAATGATTAATGCTCTTCATTGAGAGTTAACTATAATTACTCCTTAGTATCAGAGCTGGAAAGAAACACCATAACATGCAGATATGTTCTGAGTGTCTGGATTGGGGAAAAAAGGATGTTGAGTGCAGTATGGCACTGAGATTTGGAGCTCTTTTCACAAGAGCTGCCAACACTAAAGCACTCGGTGCCTCAGTTGTTCAGAGAAATGCAATTTCTGTTAGCATCGGCATTTTGCACTGTTGAAAGGTTGAAGGTTCACAACAACACTTGTGACTCCAGGTGGCTGAGTCACTGTCCCTGAAGGTGTTCAAGAAATGTCTTGATGTTGTACTGAGGGACATAGTTTAGTGGAAAATATTGGTGGTAGGTGGACAGTTGGACTGAATGATCTTGGAGGTTATTTCCACCCTTGGTGATTCTGTGATTCTGTGAAACTTAAGCAAAAATGTTGTTTGGCTCTCAAACACTTTAGGCTGTCACTTTGTTCAGCTACAACATACCCATGCTGACAAAAGAGGCACAGAAGTTCTGCATGGTGAAGTATGACCAGCAGTGCCTGGCTGTATTATTACAAGCAGTGCTGCATAGAATTTCAGAAAGCCATTTGTTTTAAGTGCTGTTGAATATTATGGTGACCTGTGCAAAACAGGCCTGAAGTTTACCTTGATCAAGGGTGGCATTTTAGGAACAAAGAGCTCTTTCAGCCTCTAAGTAAGTATCAGAGATGCACATGAAAATCATTCTGCTGTTTCAGGCCTCAGCAAACAATTTGGTCTCAAACACACATTTGAGTACGTTACACTGCCTTCCTTTCTCAGATCCTCTCCGTCATTTCACTTGCCCTTCTCCCACGCAACAACCTGATACAGGCATTACTGTTGCTGGAGTAAAACACTACACTGCAGTGTTTACGTGGCCTGGAGCAATAAGAGAAGTGCCCTATGAGGGCAGACAGAAGCAGCCCTACATGTGATCTGCTCTCAGGGCCATGACAGATTTCAGGGGCTATTAAAAGAACAGATGAAGAGCTAGTTTCTGAAGAACTGTTTCACGTTTTACTTCTGAATACATTGCAGAAGGCATAACCCCAGTGATTTGTTTTCACAGCTCCCTGCCACTGCCCTGTGTGCAGGGGAGTAGCATCGCACCAGCATGAGCAGTTCCCTCCCAAAGGTCTTACAGGACTCAGCTTTCTGATCCATGAAATCAAAGAAGACTCAAGGAAAGACTCTGTCTACACTGAATTTCAGCTGACTAGAAACTGCATAGTGACTGTTTTAGTTTCAGCTAAGGCTGGGACAGAATTAGGACAACTGATTTAAATTGGCCAAAGGAATACTCCATACCATATGACACCACGTGGAAGGATTTTTGAAGGTTATGAGAGGTCATCTTGTTCTCTTCTGTTTCCTGGGGGGCTTGTTTGGTTGGAGGGTGGTGAGCAATTGCTTGTGCATCACTTCTCGTATACATTTATATATATGATATACAGTCATAACTATTTTCCTTTTCACTGTCTTAGTAAATAGTTTTGTCTATCCTCGGTGGGATGGGGGAGAGGAGTGAGTGAATGACTGTGTGGTGCTGAACCACCTGCTGGGTTAAACCACAATGGTTTATTTGATGCCCAAAGTGATGCTTATCACAGGGATTGCAGTGACCACAGGACTGGCTGTGAGAGCTGTAGCACCTACAGGACTCATCAGAAGCTTGTTAGAGTAACTGCAGGGTCTGTCAAAAAAGTCAGAGCAACTTCAGGACCCATTGCAGGGGTTAGAGCAGCTGCAGGGTCCATCACAGGAATTGGAGCAACCATAGGGCTTGTCACAATGCCCAGAGTAGCCACAGGAGCTGGAGGAGGAGCTGGAGGAACCACAGGACTTGTCACGGAGTTTGGAGCAGTCAAGGGCTTGTTGCAGCAGTTGGAGGGCCCATTACATAGTCATTGGATCCAGAAGTATTCTCTTCCTGTTGAGAATGCTGAATAGTATTGAACAGAGCTTGATAAGCATAGGCCAGACCCCAGCACGCAGCAGTGATTTGTGCCTCTCTAGGATTGCCAGAGCGACAGCAGAACTTTTGCAAATATTCCACTAGTTTGTCAGGATTCTGCAGTTGTTCCAAGGTGAAGTTCCAAACCACTGGAGTTGCCCACTGCTCTAGGCACCTGCCCATATTATCCCATAATCCCTGCCACTCGGAACAATCCCACCTTGGGGCAGATATCTGGGTGATATTCTTAACTAATTGTTTAATCTTAAACATAACCTGAAACACATTCAATTCGCACAGTGATAGGAGCATGTTGGTTTGAACATCCCAGAGATAAGCAAAATTCTTAAGAGCTATCACAATTAGCCCTTGAGCTCTATGGAAAGAAGGAAAGGTGAAAAAAAGGCTGAGGGACTGCTGGAAAGTGTCCTCTACAATCTCCTCATTAGCCAGGCTCCCTGAGGAGACAATGCAAAGGGTGTAATTACTAATAGTATCAACAATACGGCTTCCAAAACCCAAAGATGACTGCAATGCCAAATGCACACAAAACATTAGTTTCTCAGCTGTCAATTTTATCATAATATAGGCCAGTGCCACACAGCATACCAAAATAAAAACCTTAATCCAACCCCCAGAATTGACAAACAAACAGCAAGGTAGGTGCTACAAAGTATAGTTAAGACTCTCAAAGAGCTGCATAAATATGGAAAAAATCAACCTCAACATCGTGACCAGCAATTATTGAACTACCACAACACTCTGTCTGCTGTTATCTCTATCCTCTGAGCTCCACTTTGGGCACCAAATTGACTGTTGTGGCTTAACCTGGCAGGTGGCTCAGCACCACACAGTTGTTTGCTCACTCCTCTCACGCAGATTTTGTGGTGCTGAGCCACCTGCTAGGTTATACCAGAAAATTGACTTTATTCATCCTCTTGGCCATACATAGTCATAACAATACAGAATTGGTCAAATAAGACTGCAGAGGAGTTATAAATTCACTGGACTGACTTATCCCTAAAATGAATAAATATTTAAATGTGAGTAATCATATGGTAACCACACACATTAGATGTTTATTGCCCAGTACTGGCCTTGTAGTCACATCATTTTTCTTTTTCTATTTTCCTGTGTAGATTATTTGATTATGTTATTTTCAGTCCACTTCATATAGCTCTTTTTTTACTCCTCACAAATTTCTGGAGACTAATGGGACAATTCTTCAGCAATTACAGTGGAATGATCACAAAAATGCCATGGTTCTATTTCACGTTTCAATACATGGGAGTACTGATGCCATATTATCCCTTGAATTTCCTGTATATTAAACCTTAAGAGAGATAATAGTCAGCACCGAGTAAGACTACTGACACTAATGAATTCCTTTTTAATTTTGCAGTGTATGGTCCAGATAGGGCATCAGTGTATCAACCAGGCAAGCCAGATAAGATCTAAATCACAGAGGGTCTAGGATGCTGGCATCTTAGTGTCTACTTACACTGTTCCTACTGTTTCCTAACTCCTCAGCTTGTGCGAGAAGCAGAGAAGCAGAACTCAGTACTTGCACTCCTCACTGGGTACTCCAAATGCAGGTCCCACAGGGGTCTTTGTGCAGCTATGGTTTACAGAAACATGAGCACAGTGCACAGAACCCATCACTGTTTGTCAGAGGTGACGAGCAATTTTTGCAGTTATACTCCATTTAGAGCCCTGCTATATATATACATTAAATTCTTGTATGTGGAGAACAAAGTCTTCTAGGCTTAAATATTTTAGTACTTGTAAGACCCTAGGCAAATAGTCTGGTGGTAACAGACAAGTACAAGAAAATATTTCTTATAGGTATCTAAGAGAACTCCAGTGCAGTCATTGCTTTAGATATCCAACTTTCCTTTATAGTTCTGTAATCTTCTGCAAAACATTCTTTTTTTTTCTGTACAGAAAAGCTGTTTTATCACGGTGTGTCTTATGGAAACAACTACCTAAATAAATCAGTATCTTTTATTAAGAAACAAACTCTTGAAACTGTTTGTAATGGAGCGATTCAGATTGCTTTTTCTTAATGTATTTGGTTCCATTCTTTGCCTTCAGCAATTGCCTATCACAAAACTCAGTGTGGAGATAGAAATCAAACCAGCAGAGGAAATAACTGAATAAGAATGAAGTTGTTTGTGGATCTCCTTTCATACTGTGTGAAATTCATTTATGTACATTTTTTGAGATGAGAATAGTGTCTCCCCTTCTGCAATCTTTCTTGTAAATTGTTGAGTGAACTGGAGGCACCAATAAATAAATGGTGCAATTACCTAATGCAACCACACTGACATGAGTATTCCTGCTGTGGACAGTTATTTACATTGGTATTTCCAGGTAATTTACAGGGAATTCTGGACTAAGGAATTATCTGCTCACAGAGATAGTGTGGGTCACCAAGCCAGTGTTTACTCTCATCTCTTGGTTCCACTGTTCTTGCAATTGGATGAGTTGGGAAGTTATAACTTACATGAGTATGTGTAGATGTTATTACTAGATAGGTAATGTCACAATTAGAGAGAGACCTACTGGTTCATCTGCTGGGTAGGGCAATAAAGCTGGGCCATGAAAACTGTTCTGTAGGTTTCATAGTGTCTCAGTCTTCCTGTTTTTGGGGATACTGATATGTGGTAAGTTCATGCATTTCTTTTAAGCTGAATGAGTCTTCCAGATTGCAAATTCCAAGCAAGGTGGTTTCAAGTTTATCACATGAGGTAGTAGAAAAAAAAATGAGGCTCTCAACTCAGAAGAGCTATTTAGATCCAGTACAGAAATACAACACCAAAATGCTTCTATAAAATGTGTGTTACTGTTGTAAATATGTGTCAGTCCTTAATCTTTTCTTCCTTTTTGCACTAGCTCATTTTTCCAGTAATTTAGTCTTGCTAGAAAAAAAAAAAAACAGGTTTAAATTTTTAAAATAATCATTTTTGACAGTGAGTTGCACATGCTTCTTCCTGTCATTGGTCACAGCTGCTCTCCTGCAGCCAAATCTTCAGTGTTCTGCCACTGACTCATAATAACTTCAGATGTGTAATATCAGAATATGTAATATGTAATAATAAGGCCTTCAATGTAGAAGAATGCTTGTGCTAAATTACTGTTCTATATGCTATTGGATTTTTTTTCTTTTTAAGGGAACAATCTAAATCATGTTTTGGATTTACTTTGCAGGGCAAACTTTTAATCATCCTAAGTATGTTCTAACTTCCTGAAAGAGAAAACATCTCTTCATCTGAGACAGATTTGCAATAATTAGGTTTGCCATGTTATTTTCAGTTTGAGTTTGACTGGGTAGGAGTTGCACTAAATATAGGGAAAAAGCTTAGATGTGAATTCATACACTGTTCCCTTGACTGCAGCTGTTAAACAATCCCCATGGATATGGTAAGCCTTGCTTCCAGCAAAGTAGTTGCATTGCCATTCTCTCTGTGCTTAGTGAGAGTAAGTCAATCCATACAATATCTCTAAGGCTGCCTGAAATTTAAAAAGGTCCCTAGGTTATTTCATGCTATGAAGTATTCATTTTCTGAATCAGATTTGTCAGTACCAGGGGCACAGATGAACAATATATGCATCAGCATCACTGTAGAGCCATATTTCCTTTAGACAACATTACTTTTTGAATAGGTCCCTCCTGACACTTCGCAGGGTGGAAGCATTCTCCCTCTGTTGGTGGAAACAGCGGGGAACATAAGGTAACAAGCTGATGCTGAATGCTCTCAAAAAGAGCTCTATCATGAATTTCGTCTTAGCAAGTCAGTGTCCATGGAGACCCAGGATAGAACAACAATAGATGGACACTGAAGTCATCAGCATTTCTGCAGCTATTGACAATTCCAGCAGGAATTTGAGGTACATTTGGTATTTGCTTCCAGAAAGAGTGGGATGTGGACAATTAGATCTTCACCAAGCACCACAGAAGTAAGAAAAATGGTATAAGTTGCAGGCAACAAAAGTGTCTGTCTGTTTCAGGCTATGACAAATTCAAAGCTCAGTCAGTTTGCCGCCTGATTACAGTACATAAACATTATATGAGGCACTAAATTGAGACACTATGAAGGTGAACTGATTCAGAAGCAAGCCAGGTGTCTCCAAACATAAAATTCAGCTTCTTACCTCTCCTCTTCCTCCAAAAAGTGCTAGCTCTCATAAAGTAGAAATTATGGATGCTATAATTCAATGAATGCCCTAGCAGTTCATCTAGGACATCTGGACATTAATGTAATAGTGATTAAACTAAGAATAATTTCTTCCTTTTCCCTCTCCTGCAGTTCCACCATATATTTCACCTGTCAGCATTTTTCTTTAGTCTCAGGCCTGCATCTTTTGTCAGTATGAAGGGTGCTGAGTCCAAGATTAGTAACTTTTTCTGTGATGAGCCCCAATTTCAGGTTAATTCAGCTTCCATTTACTGTACCATAAATCAGGAATAAATCAATGCAAGACAGCAGGCCCAATCACACTGGATTCAAGCTGGTGGAGCATGAAGAGTCAAGCTCTGTATGTCCCAATTTGGCTGTGCACTCACCTTCTCATTTCTAGACCCTTAATTATTCAGGTTTGACAATATCTTTGACTTACGAATGTGATGTTCCATATTTACTAGCATTTAGAATTGTCTCTACTAGATTAGAAAAGGAAAAGTGCACTGCTGTTTCTGGACTATCTTTTTCTCTTTATTTCTGTTATTGTTATTGAGTAGCTTTCACAAATTGAGCTCTGTTGAAAATAAAGGTATTGGACTGTCAGCTAGTCTTTGCTTCAATGGCTCGAGTTTGTTTCTTGTATATGTAGCTTTTCTCTTTAGGAAATCATCTTTCTGAAGTGTTCTATGATTTTTATGGAAGCAGTTTGCAGCAAAGACATCTGGACATAGAGAACTTTTTCACATAGTAGCTTGCTTGCATACAAGAGAAAAGAAAAGGGAAAAGGGAAAAAGAAGAAGAAAATGAAAAAGAAAAAGAAAAAGAAACAGAAAAGAAAGAAGAGAAGGGAAAAGGAAAAGAAAGAAATGATGCACTACCTGGATAAAGAAGATGTAGTAACTGTGAAATACATGCTACCGAATGAATGACCTAATGTTCTCTTCTAGGAGCTTCAGCTAAGACCTGAAACAATGATCTTGACAGAAGGCACTTGTATACGTGTAGTTTTGTGAACATGATAATCCTCACCAGGATATTTAGGAGTCTCTCACATTATCTTTATTACATGCAGTAAGGTCTGCAAAGGACTAGCAACCAAATACATGTAAAACAGCTTCATGTTCCTATTATACTAACAGAAACGAGGAGAAGCTGAAGCATTTGAAGCTGCTAACTTCCTGTAACTTGAAACTTTAGCTTAGTTTCTAAACTGTGACCTAACATAAGCTTACACATAACAATGTTTTTGTGATTTTAATGGCCACTTTTTTTGAGCTCTTTTTTGAGCTGTATGGTACCACGATGAGAAACTGCAAGAATTGCTTCTATATGTTGTTCTAATAGATGTCTTTTGTTGACAATAATTATAACACTCAGACAAGACACATATACAAATTTTGATACTTTGTGATAGTCTTGCCATCATAAAAATGAGGGACATCCAACTTTCTTGACACCAGTGACCAATGGTGGAAAAAAAGATGCTTCAATGGCATTTCATGCTAAGCCTGTCCATGAAAACTTTCCAAGATTTGTGTAGAGAGGCACTGTTGAATGCTATGTTGCTATGAACTATCAACTGAACTGTCAGTATATGACTGTGAAATGTGTTTGGTGTTACATTTCATCCATGAAGGCAGGGAGCAGTGACCAGATTTACAAATCTCACCCACTAAATTAAGGTGAAACGACACTCAAGTCCATATACAAGAGGAAAAAACATTGACTTTAATAGATTTCTGTAAAAGAGTCATCCTGCATGCTTTGCCCTCCCACAAGTATATCTACCAGTATATCAGCCAGTTCTCAACCCACCTCACTGTCCACTCATCTATCCCACACTTCCTCAGCTTTGTTATAAGGATGTCGTGGGGGACAGTATCAAAAGCCTTGTGAAATCAAGGTAGACTACATCCACTGCTCTCCCCCCATCCACCCAGCCAGAGACAACATCATAGAAGGCTACCAGGTTGGTCAAGCACGACCTCCCCCTGGTGAACCCATGCTGACTACTCCTGATAACCTCCTCTTCTTCCAGTTGTCTGGAGATGACATCCAGCACAAGCTGTTCCATCATATTTCCAGGGACAGAGGTGAGGCTGACTGGCCTATAATTGCCTGGGTCTTCCTTCTTGCCCTTTTTGAAGACCGGAGTGACATTGGCTATCCTCCAGTCTTCAGGCACCTCCCCCGTCCTCCAAAACCTCTCAAAGATGACAGAAAGCAGTTCAGCAATCACCTCTGCCAGCTCCCTCAGCTCCCGTGGATGCTTCCCATGGGGTCCCATGGATTTGTGAACATTGGTGTTGCCTAGGCGCTCCCGGACCACCTCTTCCCTGACAGAAGGGAGGTCTTCCATTCCCCAGAACCTCTCACTAACCTCCAGGGTCTCAGATTCCCGAGGGGGAGCTTTTTCACTGAAGACAGAAGCAAAGAAGGCATTCAGTATCTCCGCCTTCTCAGCATCCCCCGTTACCAGAACACCCCCGTCACTTAGCAGGGGAGCCACATTCTCCCTAGTCTTCCTTTTACTGTTAACATACTTAAAAAAGCCTTTTTTATTATCCTTTATCCCCTTTGCCAGATTTAATTCCAGGCGGGCTTTAGCCTTCCTTGTCGCATCCCTGCAGACCCTGACAACATTCCTGTATTCCTCCCAAGTGGTCAGACCCTTTTTCCACATTTCATGGGCCTTCTTCTTTCCTTTGAGTTTGTGCACGAGCTCCTTGCTCATCCACACAGGTCTCCTGCCACCCTTCCCCGATTTCTTCCTCACAGGGACGCACCGATCCTGAGCTTGGAAGAAGAGCTGCTGAAATGCCAGCTCTCACAGGCCCCTATACCTTCTAACACCCTAGCCCACGGGATCGCTCCAAGTAGGTCAACAATAAATGTTCAACAATAAATGTTTGCTATTTGTCCTTCCAATAAGATGGTGGGAGAAAAGATAATTTTCCATTTCAGTAGGGAAAATACTTTGCATTTTTTAAGAGAGCAGTTATTCAGAACTTCTTGACCTTTAGTAATGCCACCTTTTATTTAATTGAATCCCCTAGCTTACCTCATGCTCACTCTGGTGATAGTGCACTGAGTAATATTAAATGAGTGTAGTGAACTCTCCTTTAAGCAGAGCTATTGTAGATGGTGAAGATGATGAATATATATGATGAAGGACCGTTGGCTATAGAAAAGTTTTTACGATAAGCACTCTGCAGCAACTTAGCTTATTTTCTCCTTCATCTTTTCCTGCTTTCATTTTAATTACTTCAAATGATCTCTCAAATTGAAGCTGGAACACTTCTGCAGCATAAATAATCTCACTTAAGTCATGCCTTGCAAGTAGTCCATATCAAATCTCCACTAAAATGGCTCCCAAGAGTTTTGAAAGTTATTAATATCAAGTGAATATTGCTGCATCTGTGTTGCATTTTAAGGGACAGAGTGTAAAGAGATACTATTTTCCATACTTCCTCCAATACTGAAATCTGTAAAATTGTCTTTATTGAAAAACTGAGCTCATTTGAGAATTAAGGTATAACCATACACATTGTCTGTACTCTTATCTTTGTTCTGAGTTACATCAGAATTTGTTTGATAATAAAATTATTGCATAAATTGTGGTATTTCCTTGAATTTGGACATAAGTTAGCACTAAGTTTGTTTTTTCAGCTTAGAAGGCACAGAAGATAGTAAAAATGACCTTTAATTTACAGTTAATTTACAACCCTAGTGTTGATATTTACTCAAATTTCTTATCAATTTCAGCTTTTAAAAATACCAATCTCAACAACAACATAATATTAATGATCGTACATATCCCCATGAAAACATAGAATTTAGTTACTATATTCCTGCCCAGCAGACCTAATGTCTTGACTAGAGCCATAGTGGATGACCAAATCTGATGTGTTGATATACTGTAGGCATCGATCCAATTCATGTGAATAGTGTTAGCTTCACTACTGTTGTCCTAAATGGAAAGGGAATTTCATAGCTGCTGTAGTTTATTGGTGAGAGAAAAACGAAGAGATAGAATTACAGTTAACATTTTGACCAATAAAGGCCAAAAATCCATATTCCTATGAGGTCTTCAGAATCCTGAATTGGAAATGATCTTTGTCTTCTGGAAATGGAACAGTAAAGCTGAACTGCAGAAGAGTGAATGTGTATAACAACTATAGGCTCTGAAACTGCAAATAGATGCTAAGATTGAGGTTTCTGCTCCTGTAATAAGTCAACTATAGGACTAAAACCTGAGGGTAAAGGAGGAGTATCAAACACAAACCTGAACAAGAGACCTGATTTTCACAAATGCAGTCACTGACAGTAGTAGCAGTTCCTGAGACATAAAAAGCTTTTCTGAAAAATAAATTTTCTAATTTAGGAAAATAAATATGCTTTTAGGAGCTTAAACTTAGACACCTGCTTCTGAAAAATGTGTCCCATGATTCATGCAGCACAACTATCTGTCTGTATAACTATGGCCTTCAACATGTACTTAAGGAGAGTGTTGTTCTCTGGTACAGACAGAAGTTCAGTTGCGGTAATGCTCAACCCTCTGTGATGTTTCCTTAAGCAATTCATAATTCACAAGCACTTGAGTCTGAACAGCATGAGTTGGACATATATCCTTGTGGATAATGCTAATTCATGTATTCTCAGAGCTGAGAGGAAAAAAGTGGACAGATGATTCAGAGTTAAAAGGCCTGGAGACTTCTCATTGCTGCTCAGAGGTACAATGCATTTTTTGAAAGAAAGTAGAGCCTGACTTGGGCTGAACACCGAGCTTTGATATAAAACAACTGCAGCATCAAATACCTGCAGAGATTAAAAAGTGTTGGTATGTTATTTGCCTCCTACTGTTTCGTGTTCTGTGTATTTCTCAAGCTGACAAAGAGGAGAAACAGTATTTTTTGGAGGATCATACTTCTTACTGCATTGCTTCTTTGAATTCTTCTCCCATTACTTGCAAAAGCTAAGAGCTTTGATTCCTGACTGAATCTAAATATCTTACAATACTGTTTTGATACCTACTGCAAAGGTAATGTCAATACCTTCACTTTTCAAATACACAAAGAATGGATCATAAAATCTGATGTATTCAACAAACTAATGTAGGAAAAGCTCCATGTAAGTATGAAAATACAATAAATACAATAGATTGGAGTACTGTAGGCATGTTGGAAATAATTCATAAAAATTTTCATGATTCCTTTGGAACCACTCGGAGGTATTCTGTCGCAGTGCAGGCGAGCTTAAAGAACCTGGGGATCACTGACACATCTGTGTTAGGTATTAACATGCTCCAGCTGGGAGAACTGATAATGAAAAGACTAATAGCTCTGCTGAAATCAGAAGATTTTGTTCCGACAATCATTCTAATGTGATCTGGAAGAGGGAAGTCAGCCTTTAAAAAAAAGGAGTTAATAGAAGAACATAAAGTTTTCAACAGTTTATTCAAAGTAATGTAATGTTGAGTGTGACCTTTAACTTTTGCTTAGTATTAAAACAGCAACACAATGGGAAACGGGGATGGTCTATATATTTTCCTAGCGATAATCATTTCATTTTTGTAAGGATACCCATAGCAATTAATCCACATACAAATTACAGGCTAGTAAAAAATAAAAAAATCACCTCTATGTCCTTTCAAAGCAAGTCTGTTTATCTGTGGTTCCTTTCCTCAGAAAACATAGATTGAGTTTCCTCTATGATAAAACTCAGACGTTGTCTAAGTGCATTGATCTGCCTAGGGAATTTGTTAATAAGAACTAAATCCTGTGTTACTGCAGAAAGGAGACCTATCCCATACCAAAGAGGCCCCACAAATTTGGGTGAAGCCTCTGTGCTCGGAGCAGGACAGACCATTAGCAGCCTTTTCCCCAGTGATTGAAAAGAAGCGTAGGAAAGTTGCAGCCAAATGTTTTCCTCATTTTTTCAGTCATCTTTCTTCATAACCCCACATTTTACAATTTCAAAGATCTCACATGAATGAGGATAGGCTTTTCATTTCCCTGGAAAGGAATGAAAAATCTCTGGAGAGAGTTTTTGACTATAATGTGAAGTACAGGCTGCATCAGCCTGTGAATTAAGATAAATTAAAAGCTTCAAAGTTACCAAGCCATGGTGAATGATGTTATCTTTCAGTTTTGTAGGAGTGGTTTTCTTAAATTAACAGCCTTGATAAACACTCCAAATCACAACCTTGACACTTCCTTCATGAACCTCCTAGGCAGGCTGCCTTTCCCTGCAGAACATGTGCTGAGATCAGGCATAGCCAAACACAGCTCTGCAGAGGAAAATTAGCCCGAATGAGCTTATAGCATGTTGATCTATTTCCTATGTCTTCTTTGAGCTATTGGGGAAACAACAATTCTCCACACTACCAGGTCTGTTAATCAGTTTAAATCAGTGCCAACATTTTGTGTCTGGAAGAAGAGGAAAGGCCTTAGGTCTAATCCCTCCCTTCCTATCTGTAACAGGACTCTTATTAATAACTAATAAACTCAGGAACTGCCCAGCAGTTTTTGATCCAGGAAGCAGTCTGGAAAATGCTTGAGGGTCCTTTTGGAGGAAGGGGGTCCTTTCTTGGTAGAAAGAAAAGAATGGAGCATTTGCCTTGTGGTAAAACAGTTTGGAAAGGTCATATAAAAACTACTCTCACCCATACACTCTCACATATTTAAACCTGCTGTGCACAAGCCCTCAAATCCATAAGCAAGAATGCTCTTAGACTGTACTTTTACTTTTCCTGACAGTAAGCTTTGGGACTTAGGTGTGTTGAACTGAGAGAGAGATTTATTCAGAATAGCTCAGCGTGAGCTTCAGTTCTCAAAATAATGATTTGATTTCACCAAGAGGCATGGAAGATCTTTTTAAATGTGTGCCCAGACCCACAGGTAGCAATAGGCCAAGGTACACTCAAGGCAGTTTCTGAACAACACCCCCATGCTCTAAATGAAGCCATTATATTGCGAATTGCAGGCACTATTGTGATTCCTTGTCTTATGGTAAGGAGCCTTCACACCTGCTCCCCAGTGACAAATTTAGCTTCAGAAAAACCTGAGAATGCTGGAGGGACATCAGAACAGGAGCACTGGGTAGAGGTAGTGTCAAGGAGAAAGAAAAGTAAGAGTGAGCAATGTACTTTGATTAAACTTTTCTTCCCCTGCAGCATGGAGGGCATCTTGTAAAAGAACGGCTCTGCAGGTGGGACTTTTTGTCCCCCGAGTCTCACAGTCTGTGTTTAAAAATATCATCTTTCACTTTAGGCAAAAAGTAGAAACATTTCTCTTATTAAAAAAAAGGAGTAGTAATTGTTGGTAGCAGAACAGATTTGAACTGCATCACAGCAATGCAGCATCTGGTTAAGTATAATAGTCGATCTGTTGGCTGTGTCAGTGGAGCTGCTTTCTGCAGAGGAATGCTTGAGCACTTGCTTTAAGTCTCAGATACCAGGGTGCTTTGAGCAGCAGCATCTTCTATAATTACTTGCATGTGTAATGTAGTCCGTTTGGGAGGTCTGTGATTACTTGCCTGTATGTTACCCAAAGACATTACAATATCAGTAGCACTACTAATTTTAATTAAAACTTTGAAATGTCTGCCTGTTGAAATATTCATTATTATCACTTGATTATGTTGTTTTGTAATCTGCACTCTCTCTTCATTACTGATTATCAAGTCCATGCAAAAGTGAGGCACTTCAAAGCACCACTCTTCAGAGATGTTTTAATTTTGTTTTTGTTAAGAGACAAAATAATCTCCCCCTTCCCAAAGTACTAAGAGCCTCTGTAACAGACAGAACAAACTTATCACCAGTCACATCCCCAGTCCTACAGTGCAGCTGAACTCCAAAATGCTGCCTGGAATAGAATGCTCATGCAGGGGTTTGTTTTTATCTCTAGATATTTTCATGCAGATTTACCTAATGGAAATAAGATTGAAATGTTACTCATATCACAAGTGAAGTCAGCACTCGTCACAAAACTTCATTTCACTTTGCAGTGTGAGTCCAAGAAAGGATAAGAGCGTGAGAACAAAGGAATTACAGATAAGGAAACACTGTGCATGTGGGCTTCATTACGCATTGCATCCGAGAAGCACATCATAAGGTAAAATAGCCAACTATCTATGTCATGAATGTTGGTGAACAAACGTAAAACAACAGGAAATGACTTAATAAAGGAATCCTGATTTCATAACGTACCTTTGCAGAAATATAAAGAAGGAATATACTCAGAATGTACCATGCACATGTGGGACTCAGACACTCTATCCTGCTTCTGTTAGCAAATGACAAAAAAGTTTCCAACTTTGTCTGTAAAAGGGTTAAAAATCTCTTCTGTGGACTATTCAGTGCTCCACCCGTCAAATGATTGCAACTGCCTTGGCTTTTCAAGAACCAGAATGATTCACTTAGGCTGCAGTGACAGAATAAGAGATATTTCAGTGTCATATAGTTTTCATTTTAAAATGCTCTAATCTAGCATGGCCTGTAAGAAGCAAACTGCCAGGTTGTCACTGTCTATAAAAAAGGATTTTTATAATCCAAAATTCCTCTTTCTGCGTCTCAAACAATCTAGGTTTGACTTCAACTTGGTACTTGTGTATTATTATTACTTTTTCTGTCAGTGGCCCAGAGTCTCATTTTCAAAAACTTTCCAACTCTCCACTCGTATTTCTTTTTTGCCTCAAGATATTCTTCTCTCAGGCTGCATCTACTGGAATGCATGGAGGAGTTTCACTGAGTTCAGCCTGATCATCATAAACTATTTTCACCATGCATTGAATGAGAATCTTGAAAAATTGTTAAAGAGGCTTGTAGCCTGAGACTAGATGGAATATAGTGCTGCATGGGCATTGTGTAATAAGGACCTGTTGATCCCAGGCATCTAGAAAGATACATGAAAGTAAAGCTTCAACATTAAAGGAATGAGAAAAACATTGTGAGTAACTGCTGCCAGTAAGCAGTAACGTTGGAAGGAAAGATGACCTCAGGAATAGAAATAAAATGTGCTGATGCTCATAGACCACAGAAGGTAAGAATCAGTTTGCCAGCACTGCAGAAAATTTCGTAGCAGCTGATATTTTTATATATGGTATAAAAATAAGCACCATCATTTCTTGTCCCATCAGTAATTTTATTGCGTTAATTGTAATCAGCTTGATAGCAGGTATCTCCTTAGTGACCTATGCAACAAAATATTAGGAAGGCTGTTCTGTAGACTATTAAAGAGTGAATATAAAAATGATTCTGCTCTGCAATAGCTATGATATATAACGTCCACAGGCACTGAGCCTGTAAGTCCTGAAGAGATCATCTGGGATTACCTGCTTCGTCCTTGCATATGGCCTACGGCAGACTTTGTGGGTGGAGGTTCCTCCTTCATACCTTGGGCAGATGTGCTCAGCCTGGAGACATCCTCTGCTTGTGACCCCCATTTTTGGGCAGGTAAGGATGGGCCATAAGCTGCAAGGAAGCAAGTTATCCAGGAAGCCAGCAACTTTCCTGGCTTGCCCCAGTGGTTGGGTAGAGGCTTTGTGATATATGTAGCAACTATCCGGAAGTCTGGAGCAGTTGAAGCAGTGCTGCCACAGAGCAGACCCTCCTTCTGGCATGCACATGTTCGTGTTAGGGCCATCTTTAGGAAGGGGACAAAAGTGGGACTACACTCCTGAAGACAGTACAATGCATGAATGCATCCCACCCAGATTTAAAATTGTGTATTGTCAACATGCTTGCTGCAGCAACAGCAGGCTGAAAACTGGTTACTTACATATTTCTGAGTGCATCTAAGAAACTCTGCCATACCGTATTCATAGCCTAAATTTCAGCTCTTGCATCTTGTTTTATCACTGCCAGCTAGAAAGAAGAACCAGCTATTGTCAATTTTTTCTGAAGCACTTGTATCTTTCAAATTACCATGTCATTTGCTGTTTGTTAAACTCAAGAGATGAGTTCCAGGATGAGTGATTTAGGTTCTTAAACAGAGGTGCCATTTTAGATACTCTAATATATCTTGCCTGGCCTTCAGCTTCTTGTTTAGAAAGCCACAGGTCACTTGCAATAATTTCTCAGTTTTGAACGCCAGCAGAGAACTGAAGAGGAATTACAGTTTACGTAATGATGGTTACAGAAAATGGAAAAAGCCTGCTAAAGGAGGTTAAAACTTACAGGTAAAAGGATGAAATACTTGAAGTTGGTATTGTGACTGCAAAAAGACAGTGTCAGAGATACCAGCTATAATCTATCAAAAAATGCTTTGAAAAGGCCAAACAAAAGCAAACAATGTTAAAAAGCAGAGTAGTGGTTGTGAGAGAGCAGGAATTAGGCCATATTAAAAGTGAAACTGGAATAAGGAAGAAGATTTTGAATAAGATGCTAAGAGTAAAAAATATTTATTTTTGATCAGAATGAAGAAACTCATCAGAGAGTTTGTAGAGCAGAGACTTTTAGGGTGTAAGGGGAATTCTCAGAGGCAGTCAGTCTACAGCAGAAAAGTCAGATGAACTATTTGCCCTAGCATTTGCTTGAAGGAGACTTGGAAACTCTTTACAAAAAAAAAAAAAAAAAGGACTGGAGGAACCATCTCAAGCTGAAGCGTCAAGTTATATTTCTCCAACTGAATAAGTTTTAGATGGTAATAAATAAATTAAAAAAAAAAAAAAATAATTCAAGCATTTTAACATAGCCTAAAAATGAAGCTGTGAATCAGTCACAATGGCAGCCATCAATAGTGTAGATACCTAAATTGTTCCCAGTGTGAAGGAACTGTAAACTACCAGATGAGTACATACTACTGACTTTGATTCTTTCGACTAGGAATATAAACATATAATAAGCAACAGACTGAGGTAAATAGAAGTCAAGAATATAGCCTCTTAGTGTATATACAAGAATCTGACACATGGCTAAGAATTAGCAGGGCTTTCATGTTGGGAAGTTATGCATCACAAATAACCTAGAGTTCTTTGAGGGAGTCAGGGACATATGATCATAATTACCAAGTTGATCTACTTGGATTTCCAAACAGCTTTTGACATGAACCCTTATCAAAAAGATTTTAGAAACTAAGCTGTCTTAAGATAAAGGATAAATTCCTCTTACGGCTTAGCAAAAGCAAATGAGATAGGAAATGCAAAGATGGTAAAATATGATTATATGATTACATGAAAGGAAATAAAAGGAACAGATAAGGAAAGACATCACAATGGATGCTGCTGTTCAAGAAGCCTAGCTATTCAATGTATTCATAAATGACCTAGAAAAGATAACAGGGTGACAAATTTGCTGAGATATTATTCAAGGTATTTAACTATTGGATTGATTGCAAAGAGTTACAGGAAGATCTTGTGATGCTGAATAACTGGACAGTAAAATGGCAGACAAAATTCAAGGTCAATATATGCAAAGAGATGCACATGGAGAAACATGATTTTAATTGTATATATGGAATGATGGCTTCTAAATTAGCTATTGCCTCTCAGGAGAGAGATCTTGAATTTATTGTAGCTGGTGCTATTAAAACAGCAGTTGTTCAACAATGGTCAGAGGAGAAAAATATGATAAGAGTGGTTAAAAAAAAAAGAATTAGAATGGCTTCTTTCCAGGAAAAACTTAAACAGGTTGGAAAAGAGATAACTCAGGATGATATGATATAAAACCAAAAATATATATAGAAATAAATATAAGTATGATATATGTAATATAAATATAGAAATAAACACTACATATATATATGTATATATATATATATATATATATATATAGTATATTACATAAGGAGCAAGAAGTAAAAATAGTAGCTAAAAACAGAAAATGACCAAGAGGAAGTACATTTTTACCTCGCTGAATTGTAGCACTCCTTCCAGGAGCATGATGTGATCAGATGTGGAACCGTGCTCAAAAACTGCTGAGAGGTCTGGTGTGAGCTATTAAACACCGTGAAGCATCTCGTGAACTTCATCAGCTGCACACTGTTATAGTGAGACAAATGTTGAGATACAGTACTTTCCTGGCCTTTAAACCTTTCCTTAACCACCTGCCAGTGGAAAGTGTCCTTGAGGGGATATCAAGCAAGTTGGACCTTTCTTCTCATTTGCTACAGCTAGGTTTTGTTCCCTAGCTCTTGTTATTTATCTTGTGATAGTACCAACAGAATCCCTTCTCAGTAAGCACTCTGCATGCACAGGGTGTCTCTGCTTGCCATGAAATACTTACTTCATGATCTTGTTAAGACAAAGGTTTGCTGTGTTACAGATAAGGGAGTTTGCCTCAGCAAATTGTATACCTTTGTCCAAGGTCACACAGAGAATGTGTTGCTCTGTGCTGATGGCAAGATCACCCTTAAGCTCTAAATGTGGTTGGGAAATATGTCACAAATTTTAGTTATGAGATTTTTTAATTATCTGGGCCTCACTTCTGTTCATTATTCTGAGTCATTTAGGACCATGGTCTTGTTAATTATACAGCAACTTTCTGTATCCAGTGATTTAATTATAGAATATTACTTCATTGAAGGCAACAAAACTGATCAAAATAAAGGATTATTTAATACACTTAATTGAATCTTCAGCTTTTAATCAAATTAAGCATTGATTATTAATTAATTGAAATGGAAAGTGCTGTCACCTTAACAGTGGAAAAAACAGGGAGGAATGAATGAAGGCTTTTCATAGATTGTCATAGAAGAATGGGAAATTGGAAAGCTCACAGGTGTCCATCAATAGGAATAGAGTCCTGATGCTGCTGGGACAGGATCATTCAAGTGCCCAAAATAGACATGGCAGGCATGGCATTTCTTCCCAGATTCTGCTCTGCACAATCTAGTTCCAGACAGAAAAGTATGATTAGTTTCTTTCCAGGAATTTCATCTGTATAATGCATTTGATGATACTTCAACTATTGGAGAAAGTAATTTGTTAGTGTTTTAGATCATTCAGTAGATAAGAAGTGCTGTTAAAATGTATTTTCAGTTCTCCTTATAGTCTTGATTATGATCCTATATTTTTCTGTTCAAGTTAGCACAAGCCTTTGTAGTTGTATAGTATCCCACAGTTTCCCTAACAAATGAATGTTCACCTCTTCTGTTTTTTTTTTCCTGTTCCTATTATTTTTTCTGGAATGTTATATTCTTGCAACTTCCTGAAGATACTTAATTTAATAGCAGTAACACCAATCTTTTTACCTTCGTTTTTGTCCTTTCTAGACTGTTTCCTGGAATATGCCACTGTCACAACCAGTCCAACTTGTATTTTTTTTTCATCCCCTTACTGCCGTTTTCTGTGGTTCACCAACTGAGAGGTTCTTTCTCATCCCAGCTGTCTCTTATCAATTTTGCCTTTGTCCTGGTGCTATGGGAGCAGAATGTCCATATGCTCTATGCTGCTGGAATCTTTTAATCTTTTCTCACATCTTTATATCCTTTGAGCAATGCAGGAACAGCTAAACTGTACCTTTATGAACCTTAGAGACTCAAAACAGGTCAGGAGGATTTGACTGAAGAGAGCAGAGAGCAATGTATACTACTTTGTGAAACAATCAGTGTCTAAGATATGACCATATCAACAGTTCCTGTGCAAATAATGCAGATCAATGGCGTGTTGAAAAACTCCCCAGACAAGTACTGAAGTTAGGTAGTTCCTTACTGAAAAAATTATGAGGGAAGAGCTACCCAATAAATGCAATTATAGTCATTCTAATCCCAAATCATATTTTTCTTCCTTTGGTTACTGAAAAACTCTCTTCAAATCTAAAGCAATGTCAGCAGCAAAAATAAAAGATGTATATTATGAAAATACATACATCTTAAAAATGTAAGGTGTGAGTTGTTATTTTGTGTGGAATGCATGATGTTACATGTAAGATACAGTAAATTAAACAGATAATTGAAGGCCTACACAGACTTTAAATAAAGTGAAAGAATATTTTGTACTAAAGCATGCTAACCTCCACAACGTTTTTGAGATTTAGGAAATTTCAATTTGAATTGCTCTTCAAAATGACACATTCAGTCATTGAGCATCTGGAAGGTGTCCCTACCAATGACTTGGAAATGGCTGATCTTTAAGGACCCTTCCAACCCAAACCATTCTATGCTTCTTTAATTCTGTAAAGCACTTTTACTGAAAGAAAATTGATGCCTATAACTTAAAAATACTTCTCTTAATATAAATCTAATCAAATCTGGCAACAAGACTGCCAGAGCTCAAGAAGAATTTGGACAATGCTCTAAGAAATATAGTTTGATTTTTAGGTTGATCGTTTGATTTTTAGGATGCTGTGTGGGGCCAGGAGCTGGACTCTATCCTTGTCGGTGCCTTCCAGCTCAGGAGATTCTATGATTCTATGATTCTATGAAATGCATGATTCTATGAGTCTATGAAATTCTATTACACAGATTAAACCTCATAAAGAATGGACTTAAGCCTTGGTTCTGGTTCAAGATTTAACAGAAAGTCCAAATTATTCTATTCTTATGTCAGAAAAAATGCTAACATGTATTTATTTAATCAGCTATAAACTATTGTCAGATTTCTGATTTGTAACTATAATGTGATACAGAATCAAGCTGAAAAGTCAGCAGCCCACTACTAATAGGATATTTCAGGTGTAAAATATCCTGATCTGCTACATTTATTGGAGGATGGCATTTCACCCACACAGGACTGGTTATGGAAAGCTGATCGAAATGCTTTCAGCTAAGAAATGTAGGAGAGCAGCCAAACAATGAATCAAAAGTCAGAGAGTTTTGCTGAGCTCCAAAGAAATCCTCTTTGCTGGATCTTGGTTGATGAGGTGGCAGGTTTGAGGGACAAAAGGCAAAGAAAGTTTTGGGAACTGTATTGTAATTAATCTCATCTGCTATTCTGAGACTGATGCCTGCAAGCTACCCAGCAGCTTTATCCATGTCTGTTGAAGTTTTATGTGGTCACGCTTTTGTCTTAATAAAATGAGATTGCAGAAAGGAGATAGAGATTTTTTCCACTGCAAGACAATAAAAGTGCAAAAAGAGATACTCTGCTTTCACCAATATCAATTCAGCAAAACAGCTTATTTAAGAATGTGCTGAATAGCTCATCTGTAAAGGAAAGGGGTGTATTCCCACCAGTGCCTCGTGCAGCTGAATAGTGGTTTGGGCTTCTGAAACTGAACAGATATGATGGCTGAAAGGCTGATACACTTCTAGGTAATGACAGGTTTTACATTGCCTCCAGTTCAGATTTATTTTAAGCACTAAACTTAAAGCATTAAACTTTAAACACATAAAACTCTTTTCTCTTGGAACCGTTGTTGTTAATAATTAAAACAACGTCAAATCAACATTTGATACGGGAGTTCTGAATTGTATAAATATGAAATATGCATTTAATGGAAATATTTAACGTTGCCTTGATTGCTTTAATATAATGTTACATTACTAATTATATTACTAAACTGAGGTTTGATTTTAATATTTATTTTTAATATACATAAATGCATATATATATAAACATGATGTCATTTTAATGGCATATTGCATTCAGTTTGCTCCATTCTTTTCTCTATTTTTATGGTTTCTTAAAATATTATGTTATCATCTGTCTAAAAAGTCCAAATTATAAACAAATTAAACCCTCCTTTTCTTGTCCTTCTTAACAGTTCCTGCTATATTTTATTTATCACTCAAGAAAATCTAAGCAATTATATGGAAAAAGGAGACACTCTCCTTATCTTTGAGCAACTTTGTGCAAATGTAATGGATGCACAGCAGAGAAGTGAGCTTTCTCCTCTGTAGAGAGGTGAGTGAAATGATAAACCTTAGAAGCCCCTGCAGAAGACACAATTAGGGGATGAAGAAAATGCACATAGTTTCCTTAGTTAATTTTAAACATGTTGTTGTAAATTACTTTCTCTTTATAAGTACTGGATGTGTCATAGTGATAGCACTGCTGGAGCTGCATTTGACTAAAAGCATCTAGGTGTAGTTCTTCATCATTTAGTCAGAGGACAAATGAAAGGGCACCAGAGAATTATCCAGAGTAATACAATTACATCCCAAGATATAAAAAAAAAAAGACTGTGAAAGGATGAAGTGTTAACCTCTTCTGATACTCTTCTGTTGTGTCTTATTCAGTAAAACAATGACTTGATTTTAGTGGTTGGTGATAATGGAGGGAAGGTACGCATGCCATCGTTGAAGGTAGCTCCTGTGAGTGAGATCTAGATTTCAGAATGTTAGTGTCTCTTTTGGAAAAGTGTCTCTTCTAGCTTCAAAAGCCTAAATAATTAAGTATTTCTGAAAGTCATGTTCACCATTCCTTAATGGTGAGTTACACCAATATTAATTACACCAGATAAATGATTACATTATTTATTTTGAATGAATCACAGAATCATAGAGGTTGGAACAGACCAGGGAGTCCATCCCCCTGCTAAAAGCAGATTTCCTGCACTAGGTTAAGCAGGAAAATGTCCTACTGGGTCTTGAATCTCTTCAGTTACGGAGACTCCACAGCCTCTGGGCAGCCTGTTCCAGTGCTCTGTCACTCTTGCAGTGAAGTTCTTTCATATGCTTGTGTAGAAATTCCTATTTCGAGTTTTTGCCCATGCCTCCTTGTCCACTTGCTGCACACCACCAAAATTAATGTCTATGTTGAAACTGTTAGTGAATTGATCTTCATTCATGTGAATGCAAGTTATATATTTAATAGAATTCAAAAAATAACTTTAAGGCTTAGGTGGGTTAGTTCCAGGCAGTTTCCTCTGTATTCTGAATATGATGGTGATGTTTTACTTCTTGGTGTATGAAAAACAAATAGGTGATGACACAACTCCCTTATCCCCACAGCACACACAAATCTATTATGTTTGTATGCATGTCAGTGTGAGTTTTTGTATACTCTGAGTCCACTATACAAATCAGATCAGAAAAAATAGGGAATGAATAATGGTTATGCAAGGGTGAACAAAGTATTTAATGTGAAGTAAATTAGTTAAAAACAATGCGATGATACTCCACTAGTTGTAACACTGGAATGCAAATGGAGTTGTATTTTCTTTTACTGCATTTTAGACTCTTGTGGAGTTTTTGCAATGTTGCTGAAGTGGCTATTTGGAAAATTACATCTAGGCTATCTATACTAAATATGAAATGAAACAAGACAGTCCCAACCTACTACATTTTATAAACTGAAATACAGAACAGCAGTCCTGAGAATTATATGAGACAGATATTATGTTTTACTCAAAGCCAGATGCAAAAAATTGCAAAGGAAATAATGAATCAAAAATCAGAATTCTCAAAATTCAGCGTTTTCTCCCCTGCAGTTCCCAGGCTGTGCAAAATTATTTTAGACATATGCTCATACAGCTGAGTGAAAAGCTGAGAATTTGACCAAATGACCATTGGATCTTAATTCCTGAACCTAGACACCTGAAAGAAGAGATACTTAGAACTCTGGATGCTGAAAAGCACAATCAACTATTATACTCTGACACCAGGATCCATTTTGAGGCACACATGGCAGTTCAGACAGGGTAATTAGCCTGAAGTATCTTGTAGGAAATGCTAAAGTACTCTTTTTATTTGGTGGTTCAGTGCTTGCTGGAAAGCTGCCTTAACTAAAAAAGTAGCTCTGTACTGGGGAAATGATTATTTCTGGCTGGAAATGGGCAGAAACTTTTAGACAAAGATATGATTGTCAGAAATTGCTAGCCAGAGTTGATGTGGAAACTTCTCTCTACCAAATGGGCTCTGACATGGCTTTTGCGTGTTAGTGTTTTAGATATTTCCAATGCTTTTTAAAATTTATTATTATTATTATTATTATTTTTAATTTTTGCACTTGCCAAAATAAAAATTCTGCGGCTCTGGCTTTAAAGAATACGAAGAACAATAAATTAATTTTAAGAAAAGTGTAAAAGCTTAAAAAAAAAAATAAATAATTGAGCTGGGCTATTTTCAATTCCAGATTTTTTTGCTTTTTCTATTATTAGTTTGACATTTTGAAATCAGAGCAACACCCATTTTTTTAAGCTGAACAACTTTGATAGCTCAGCATTTTTGAGTGAAAGAGAAATTCCTGGAAAGTGTTGCAAATAGGATTTAATCTGCTGCTTTAAGCAGTACATAGGTTTGTCCACTGGAGCTGGGGCCCATCCGGAAGGAGGAAATTCCCTGAGAAATTTTGTCTTGATGAGGACCCATTCTGGAGAAGAAGAGCAATAAGAAGACAGGAGCAGAGCAGGAGAGCACTGTGCAGCGACAGCATCCTCCTTTTCTGCCCACTGTCCCACCTCAGGAAGAAGGAGGGGCTAGGCATGCATCGTAAGAGCAAGGTGCCAGTAAGGGAAGACTGGTGGAGGCAAATTAGACTGAAACCAAGTGTAGGGAAGGGGGAGGAAATATTTTTACCTAAATGTTTGTTACTTTTCCTGTTTCTCATCATATTCAAATCAGTTATTAAAACTTTATGTTAAATGACAATACATTAAGGTAAGTGAAATTCCCTGAGCTGAGCCTGTTTTGCCCACGACAGGACTTTATCCTGAAATGCTTGCTTCTAATGGTATTACTGAGAAGGAGTTCCTTTGATGAAGAAAGTAGGGTTTGAAACAACCATGAAAGTCTAACTGGCCTCAAGTTATGGACGGATGTTTTCTTCCTTCTCCTTCTCTCTTTCCCCCATTCATTCTCCCATTTTCTTTCTCATCCCATTAGGAATGTTGGTCCCCAGAAGAAAACAATGTTGGTGACAGGATACAAAACAGATATGTGAGAATGAGAAAAGTTCTTCAGAAAGGATATGGTGGAAATTCTCTCGGCGTTGCAGGATAATGTCCTTGAAAGTACTGTAGGTCATGGGATTACCTTTGAGGATGGCTGCATGCTGCTAGAATTTTATAAAGATTTCTACATCTTTATTTAAACTACATTATTAAAATGAATGTAAAGAAATCTACTATCACGCTTTGTACATTTGAACAGGGAAAAAAAAGGATGCAGTTATTATTTGTCTGATGAATAAATGCAAAAATAGATCCTTGCTATGAAGCCTGCTTATATAGGTCTGTTCCAGATATTAAACCATTATATCTTGCCTCCAAAGTACATTATTCCCAAATGCAAACAAATTTTTCACAAGGTGGCATTTTGTACTACACATTTGAATTTATATAAAGTAAGGCATACAGTGTTCGAAATATATCAGTAAAAGCCTTTCTTTCTTAGAACTAGGTCACATAAAGCATTCATTTTAGGATAAGGATATGTATGTACCTACACATACTGGCATCTTCAGCTGTGAATGAGAATATATAACTCTGTTTAAGAGATATCTGTCAGGCAAAATAATGGCATATTGTTTTTCTCTGAGTTAAAGGTGATAATTACTCATAGTTTACATGAAGCTGTCAGTATTACACAGCTTCTCTGATATTTCCATTCACCTCGTTGGTCTCCATGTAAGTTTATCTCCAATGTCATTTACTATCTTGGTGGGTTTTGATCATTCTGCAAAAAAGACAGCCGTCGTGGGAAGTGGCTTCCTGTGTCACAGAGTTCAGGACTCTGCTTCTGCAGATGGCTGTACTACATAGCATCCTTTTTTTTTCTTTTTTTCTTTTTTTCTTTTTCCCATCTCATCATTCCTTATGGTAAAACTGTTTACTTTTTCTGGAAGATGTTTTTCTATGAGAAACTATTCCAGAGTTTCACTCTGTTGGAGAACAGAGCTTTCTTCTCTTTATGGTGTGGCTGGAAAAATGATAATTTTCAGTTTATGCTCATTAATTCATGCACCTACAGTGACCTTCAACTTAAAAAGCTCTTCTTTTTCCTGTAGTTTGTCACAAATCCTGCTGTACTTATAAAGAAAAAACCACATCTACTCCCAAACTTTATTTCACTTCAAAGCATTGCAGATGAAACCAAACAGTGCCTTGCAAAGAGCCTTAATTCTTCTCTGTTGCTGAAATATTTCACCTAAACCTCTTCAAAGGACCACATTTACATTTTTTCTTGCCTGTATTACAGACATAGTCGTTTTAGGACTGATCAGTCAGAAAATGCAATTGCTAGTAAAACAGCAACTTTGAGCAAATCAGATTTTTAAATAGGTAATTTTAATAAAGGGTTAATTTGGCCATTATGATTTTTTTATAGAATTATAGAATACACCAAGTTGGAAGGGACCCACAAGGATCATTAAGTACAACTCCTGGCTTCACACAGGACTGCCAAAAATCAAACCCAATATTTGCGAGTGTTTCCAAAAGTGTCTCCTGAAGTCCTCTGTACTCTTTACAAATTCAACAACTCCTCTCAGTCTACTGTAATTTATGAACTTAGTATACCTTCAAATCCTATATCCAAGTCACTTATGAAAACATTAAAGAGAACTGGATCCAAAATGGAGCCCTGTAGAAACCCTACTAATGTGCCAACCCTTTGAACTCAACATGTCAATACATTTTTTACCCATTGCGTAATGTTTTTGTTTAGCTGTATGCTGAGCATTTTGTCCAGATGGGTGCTGTGAGAAAGAATATAAAAAAGTTTTGGGTCAAAAAAGGTTACATCAATTGGCTTCTGTTGGCCAACTGCAGCACATACGAAATCCTATGATGATGAGGCAGTGACTGCTGGGGCAATAGCAGTAGACAGCAGGGAAAATTAAGTGAAATACTTACAAGGAACTAAGAAGTTATCCTTTAACGAAGTGACAAGACCAGCTACCCAAATGAAATGCCTCTACACCAATGCACACAGCTTGGGAAACAAACAGGAGGAGCTAGAAGCTACTGTGCCACTATAAAACTACGATATAGTTGCCTTCACTGAAAACTAGTGGGATGATTCTCATGACTGGAGTGTGGCTATTGACAGGCTCAAGCTGTTCATATGGGACAGGCAAGGAAGGAGAGGAAAGAGGCGTTGCTGTCTACATCAGGAAAAGAACAGAATGTTAAGAGCTGTCCCCAAAGAGTAGTCATGAGCAAGTCAAAAGTCATGAGATAGGGGCGTCAAGGGGTGCCTTATCACTGGTATCTATTACAGGCCACCTGATCAAATGGAGTTTGTGAATGGGGCCTTCTATCTCCAGCTACAAGAGATGTTGTGATTGCAAGCACTTATCTTGCTAGGGAATTTGAACCACCCAGACATCTGCTGGAAAAGCAGCATGGTGTGTTGTAGGAATCCTGGAGACTCTTGGAATGCATTAAAGACAAATTCCTGAGTCAAGTAATAGATGACCCATCAGGGGGGGTTGCAATACTGGACTGTTTGCTCATCAATTCAAATGAACTGATTGGTGATATCAGGATTGGAGGCTGTCTGGGCTGTAATGACCATGCTACGACTGAGTTCATGCTCCTGAGGGATATGAGACAGGCAAAGAGTAGAACTAGGATGTTAAATTTTAGGAAAGCTAAATTCCAGCTCTTCAGGAAGTTAGTCAACAAAACACCCTGGGAAACTGTTCTCAGGGGCAAGGGTACGGAGCAGAGCTGCAGATCTCTAAGGAAGTTTTCCTCAGGGCACAAAAGCTCTCTCTCCCCAGGTGTAGCAAGTCATGAAAGAAAGTCAAGAAACTGTTGTGGCTGAACTGAGACCAGCTGGTCAAACTGAAGAGCAAGAAGAAAATGCAGCAGGGACAGTTACCAAGGGAAGAGTATAAAGAAGGGCTAGGCTGTGTAGGAATGGGATCAGGAAAGCCAAGCCTCAGTTTGAACTCAACTTGGCAAGAGTGCCAAGAAGAACAAGAAAGGCTTCTAGAAGTACCTTAACCAGAAAAGGAAAGTTCAGGAGAGTGTAACTCTCCCCCCTCCCCCCCTGTGAGTGACACAGGCTGGTAACAGCAGACAAAGAGAAGGCTGAAGTATTTAACATTTTTTTGGCTTGGTCTTCTCTGATAACACAGCCCTCAAATGTTTGGTTTGGAAGGAGAGGATTGGGGGAGGAATATCCCTCTCACTGTAAGTGAAAATCAGGTTTGTGGCCACCTGAGGAACCTGAATATCCACAAGCCTATGGGTCCTGATGAGATGCATCCCAGAATCCTGAGGGAATTGGCTCATGTAGTTGCCAAGCCACACTCAATTATGTTTGAAAAGTTGTGGCAATCAGGTGCCCAGTGACTGGAAGAAAGGCACCATCACACTCATTTATAAGAAGGGTAAAAAGTATGACCCCGGTAAATACTGACCTGTCAGCCTCACCTCTGTGCTGGGAAAGGTCGTGGAGCAGATCCTCCTAGAAGCTATGCTAAGGCACATGGAAGACAGGGAGGTGATACAGGAGAACGAGCATGGCTTCACCAAAGACAAATTCTGTTTAGTGGCCTTTTATGATTATGTAATTGCAATAATGGACAAGGGAAGGGCCACTGATTTTATCTATCTGGACTTCAGTAAGGCTTTTGACACAGTTCCTGACAACATCCTTCTCTCTAAATTGGAAAGATATGCATTTGATGGGTGGACTGCTCAGTGGATAAAAAACTAGCTGCAGGATCGGGTCCAGAGAGTGGTGGTCAATGGCTCCATGTCTGGATGAAGATCACGGATGAGTGGTGTTCCCCAAGGGACAGTGCTGGGACCAATACTCTTTAATATCTTCATCAATGACATTGACAGTGGTGTTGAGCGCATCCTCAGCAAGTCTGGGGTGAAGCTGTGGGGTGCAGTTGACACAGCTGAGGGATGGGATACTATCCAGAGGGACCTAGACAGGCTTGAGCAATGGGCCCAGGAGAACCTCATGAGGTTCAACAAATCCAAGTGTGAGGTCTTGCACCTGGGTTGAGGTAATCTCCACTACCAATACAAACTGGGGGATGAAAGGATTGAGTGCAGCCTTGCCAAGAAGTACCTGAGGGTATTGATGAGAAGTTAGAAATGAGCTAGGAACTTGCCCTTGCAGCCCAGAGAGTCAGCTGTATCTTGGATAGTGTGGCCAGTAATTTGAGGGATGTGATCCTGCCCCTCTACTCTGTGCTGGTGAGGTCTCACCTGGAGTATATTGCATCTAGATGTGGAGTCCTCAGTATAGGAAGAGGCATGGATCTGGAGCGTATCCAGAGGATCCAAGGGCTGAAACACCTCCCCTTTAAAGACAGGCTGAGAGAGCTGGGGCTGTTCAGCCTGGAGAAGAGAAAGATCTGAAGTGACTTAATAGTGGCCTTTCAGGATCTAAAAGGGAACTACAGGAAAGAAGGGGATAGACTTTAGCATTGTCTGTGGTTATAGAACAAGGGC
Source organism: Lagopus leucura (assembly GCF_019238085.1). Lineage (NCBI taxonomy): Eukaryota > Metazoa > Chordata > Aves > Galliformes > Phasianidae > Lagopus > Lagopus leucura. Next base: position 62,420,435 of record NW_024962262.1, read on the forward strand.
AAATGGTTTCAAGCTTAAAGAGGATATACTTAGGTGAGATATAAGTCTTACAGGAAGGGTGGTGAGACACTGGAACAGGTTGCCCAGAGATGTGGTGGATGCCCCATCCCTGGAGAATTTCAAGGCCAATCTGGATTAAGCTCTAGGCAGCATGATTTATATGCGTGTTCCTGTTCACTGCAGGGGAGTTGGACTAGCTGACCGTTAAAGGTCCCTTCAAACTCTAGGGATTCTATGATCCTATGGTTTTAGATAGGTAACCTTGTCATAGATGGAGACTAAACTTGTTAAATATGACTTTCCCTTCATGAACCTATATTGGCAGTGACCAAATGACTGTATTATCTTTCAAATATATTTTCATTTTTTAAATTGGTGCTAGGTACAGACACTGTGACAGTGTTTGGCAGCAAAGCCTACACTTATGGGCTGATCTCTGTGGGAAGTACAAAGTCCAGAATGTTGCCCTGTGGGCTGATTGGATATTTCTTTGTTGCAAAGCACAGGGGAAATAAAAAGAAGAGAGAGTTCACAGTTTTACGTGCAATGCATATTAAATAAAAGAGATACTTTCTTTGAGAAATGCAAACTCAACCACTTTCATTAATTGATCATTCACATTTGAAACAATTTATTTCCAGTTTGTTATGGTATTAGTTGTGTTTTAGCTTCCGCTCTTTCACCGAGAAACGCAGCTGGGTCTGTTCGTGAACACCCATAGATTTTGCTGAGCTGGATGGTTTTGGTCACTGCATATGGGAATATGGAAATGAGATGCATTAGGTATGAGCAGACAATGCAGTGAGGCAGGACTTCCTGTAAATTGGGGCTGAACTGAATAAATCAGAGGGAATACTGTTAAATTTGTGGCTTGTGACCTATTTTTCTATTTTATTTCACTAAGTAAGGAGATAGCCAAAGAGTCTCCTCCAAGCTTTAATGAGCCCCTTCCTTTTCTTAGTTGAGCTCTGAGAAGAAGGAAGAATTCCAGTGAATAAATGCCAGGGAGTCAGGTTCAACAGGACCATGTAAATGAGAAAGTCTTTTCTAGCATGATTAGTTTGATAGAAGTACTGGGCTGAAAATTCACTCACACTGATATAGAGAAGTCCAAGTGACCTAATTTAATCCCAGAAAAGGTTACAGTACCTTACAGGCATTAGCCTATCTCTATAGGCATTTGAGGTCTACATGGGGTTACGTAGCTGTAGATAGCTTGCAGGATAGTCTGGAATGTATCTGTAAAGCAGAGGTGGAACAGGGTGCCCTATTGTCAGGGCAAAAACTTATCTTTCAAATCTGAAGACTCTCGGAATAGACTTCCTGCCATCAACTGTCTCACAGTCCAGACTGCTGCAGATACAGTAGGCAATGAGCACAATAAATTGATTTTTTTTTGGTAGCACTTACCACCTTTTGAGGATATGACTGTTGGAGAGTCAAAATGGTGATTTTGGAGGTATTCTAGGAATCATGTGTTGTTGTAGATTATACATCAGAGCCTAGAGTAAAGATTCCAGAACAAAAGGAACAGGCTTTTCCATATTTCTGTTGCTTCTGTTGCTTCTACTCTTTTAGATTTTCTTACTATCTTAGAGAAGGGCAAAAGTGAGACTGAACACACTTGATGGTGAGCAACATGGTTTAATGGGAAATATTGGTGATAAGCAGACAGTTGGACTGGGTGTCCTTGGAGGAACATTCCAACCTTGGGATACTATGATTCCATAACTGAGCAGACACTCTCCTATTGGTAGGTATGTGCTTTTCTTTTCTATTACAGCAGCAGGGAGCATAGTAAGGTCTGAACTGGTACAAAGAGAGTCAGATCAGGGACCTGAGGAACACTAAAACAGCAGCCAGCCAATTTTCTGAACTGCTTCCTGTATTTTTTGGCTCCAACGAAGGGCTAAGCCTTTCCTTTGTAAATGAGGAAGAAGAAAAATTTTATGAGAGAAAACTGTAGTTGGGGAGGATGGACGTGATCAGGGACTTTGGAGATTCATGATCCTTGAGGTCTCTTCCAAGCCTGGCCATTCTGCGATTCTGTGAGCACTGTGCATTCAGCTTAGTGAAGGGACTACAAGGAATAAACATAAAGTAGGGTGATCATGTTTAGGCATATTAGTATTGGCTATATGTTTTGACAATTCAAATTCAAATTGTGCTTTGCAAAATAGAAATAAAAAAATAACAAATATAAAACTTTTGTGGTTCTTTTGCAATTATTTTTCAGAGGTATGCAGGCTAACAGCAGAAAATTTTGCTGCATCTTTTCCTATTCCTTGGGAAAATTGAGATGTAGTTGGATTTGAGTTCAAAATGATGATTCTTCTCAGAAATTGGTGCCATCCTGGATGGAGATGTCATTTACAGTCAGTCCTACGGTAATATCACAAACTTGCTTTCATATTTTTCCTATGTTACAATGTATGATTCAGCCAGGTTTTAGAGACCCATCAGAAAAACGCTTATTACTGAACAACACTAAAGCAACAGATCCTTTCAAAACTTCAGCCAGCTTGAACAATCTGAATGGCACTGTGCAAATAGTTGTTTCCTTACCTCTCCCTGTGATGTCCACACTTTTGCCTTCAGCACAGGAAATGAGAATGTTTCTTTCTCCTTTCTTTTTGAAAAAGCAACTCTTTAATTTCTCAAGAGTGGATAAGTGGAAGTCTGAATTGGCCCTCTGAATACATTTAGAAGTTGCACATGAGAAAAAAAGAAACAACACTACTTTGGAAAGGCTTTTGACATGAATCAAAAGCTTTTGAGAGGTGGAATAGGTCAGAGCAATTACAGATGAAATTCAAAGCATTGCAGAAGACTTTGGAGAGAAGTCAGTATTTGTAACACAGAAATAATCTACCCATTCTTTTTCTGTCACATTGATTGTACACCTTGAATCACATGCCCAGCACTATATACCATCATACTGTTGTCTTCTTCACTGGAATTTCAAAGCTTGCATTTCTCCCTCCAGCGAGTGCCCATCCTCTCTCCTCTGTTACTTTTACTGTAATTGTGATGGTGTCAGCTGTGCCGATCACTTCAGAGAGCTGACGTCTGAATAGTGTCTGTATACACATTCAATATTTATATAGCTTTTTATCTGCAGGTTATTATTATTATGTTTTTCTTCTTCTCTTTCGCTTGCTGTATCAGTGTAGAAATGAAAGGGAGGTTACTGCAATAGCCTTAGCTTGGAATTTTTCAAATGACAAAGTTACCTTTTCAAATATACCCATGATAAGAAATGAACTCCAGATCTGTGTCACTTGAATTATTTAGCCTGACTCTTAAGAAACAGAGAAGCTCAAGTTCTCTGTGGGAGGAGTTTAGTTAAGAAGGTGGAAGCAAATCAGGCCATTTGCATATTTAAAGTACGAGTGTGCTATGCGTGAACCCTACCACACCATAGTGTCAGCTTTTGATAGCCATTAAAGGAAGATGATATATTTTGCTTCAGCCTTGGCAATTTAGATGGTAGTGCTGAAGGTTTCCCTTCCCCTGGAAGCTCACATTATGCAGTCTTGTTTTTTTTTTTTTTTTTTTTTTTTTTAAATCCAATCTGTCTGTGTCAGAAGCCCAGCAGTAAGTCTGCTTCTCTGTATGAGGGAAATTGTTTTCTACTAACTGATGACCTCAGCGTAGCAGTTTCTTTTCCAGCACATCAAAGCTCACAGTCAGACTTGCTGCAGCAAGTGCACTTTTGAGCGGCTTTATGACATATAAAGACCCTCTTTGGCATTCATACTGTGCTTCTCTATTGTTTACAAGCTAGCAGTGAATTATTTATGGAAGTTGCTAGAGATATAACTCTCTTTTTACCCAAAAGCTGTATTTTATCTTGTGGTGAGATTTTATGTGAAAGCTATTTTGGGGGTTTATGTCCTTTTTACATTTATTTGACACGTTTTATGAAACCAATCCCTTGTCTCCATTTTTATTACTGTTAAAACCCATCACTGAAAATTATTACTAAATGCAGCATGGCTTTAACTGAACTGATGATATTTTTCTTTGCATTTCTCTTCTTGAATGATTTCAGATAAAATCATACTGAACAAACAAATAGGAATATTCTTAGCAAAGGAGCAGCCATTTTGTTTCTTCACGTAAAGCTTAAGGTCATTGGTCCATATGTGCAAATTGCATATCTTAGATGAGGGACAAATTATGCTTCACTGCCAGTATTTCTAAGTTATGACATCAGCTCATAATTGCACTGGCATAAAGACAAGATGTTAATAGTGACCAATGTTAAAACTTGCTGGTTGATCTTAGAAGTTATTCTATAATTTCAGCTCTGGGGGGGTGAAATATCATTTGGTATTTTCTTTCCCCAGTTTCATTGCCTTATTACTCTTAAGATGTCATTTACACTTCTTTTGATAAAGTCCAGACTCAGAGTCAGTTCATTTCGGAGAGCAGAATGATTCCAGACACTGGTAGCTAAAACTGTCTGAGAAGGGCTTTTCTTCACTAGGTTTTTCACCCTATATGTATTTATTCTGTGGATGACTATCAAAACATCATGATTAGGTTCTCTGCTGGAGATAGAATTAAGGACTTCTCTAGCTCTTGAATTCATATTCAGACATACATGTACCATTTGCCATCTCCCAGGAAATGTTAGCCACGTGTTTCAGACTGTTTCATCTGAGGATCTAGAATGCTTACATATGTGCATTTGCAGCCTGTAAGCCTAAGAAAGTAGATAACTGGATTTGTTGCTATGGTTAGTGGTTATGATGCTGTTATTTACATTGGTTTTCAATTCCCCCCCCCAGAGAATTGACTGTACATGGAAGTATATGCCTCATGGACTAAAAGTTAGGTTACTTTGGAAAACAGAAATGCCCCTGTGTTGATATTTCTGTGTTGCTTTTACAACATGGAGCTTTTAGATTGGTTTGGCAGTGGCATAATCTGCACAACAAATGGTACATTCATTTCACCTAACTTCATGTGTCTACACAATAGATGTGTAGAGCTGACATAATCATCTTGGCCCCCACTACAGTCAATAGTAAAAAATAAGTTATCACTGGACTTGACTCCAAGACATCAGCTGTTCTGTACAGTACTTGAGCTTTGTAATGTAAATGTGATACAATCATCACGTGACTCTTGTTAATGACTGACTGGATCAAACTTATTTGGGGTTGATATGACTTGTCAGCTTACAGATGTAACCATGGGAATTGTTTTGAGTACATAACGTGGAATTTGCATAAGAATGTAGGACCAGTAAAAAAGTGTTAGATTTCGTTGTAAGAGAGTTGGGTTAGAACTAATCCCTTTTGGTTACCAGCTGTTCCTCTTGGGGGTGAAATATTTATGTTGGCAGCTTCCTGTTTTTCTTCTTGAAGGAGTATACAATCTTCTGAAACATTTCACGGATGCCAAATTTTAATCTAAAGGGCTCAGTTGAATTGCCTAAACATAGACATTGGCTTTCATTTGAAGTGCCCCAGGGCATCCCTAACATCTGAATGGAACTGGCAGATAGTGCACAAGAAAGAGGGGAGATAATATATGGTGCTGGAACATCAGCTGAAGGCCTGGGACACTAGATGTCTATGTTTACAGCATGAGTCATGCCCTGGTTCCCTTCTGTGATTTTATTCAACACTCCATTTATGGTACTGGGACAAAAAGGATTGCTGTGAAAGTCCCAGTGGAGTCATTACTCTTCCTGTCACAATAGTTGTAACTTCTTGTTTGGCTTAAAGATGTCTTGTCTTGTATTTATATGTAACTTTAAATATCGCTATATACAGGAAACTAGTTTACAAATGCTAAGATGTTTAAGGGACTGGAGCACCTCCCCTGTGAAGACAGGCTGAGGGAGCTGGTCGTGTTCAGCCAGGCTGTGGGTTGACCTCATTGCAGCTTTTCAGTTCCTAAACGGAGCCTATAAACATGAGAGGAATCAACTCTTTACAAGGGTAGATAATGGCAGGACAAGGGGGAATGGTTTAAGTTGAAGGAGGAAAGATTTAGGTTCGATATCAGGGGAAGTTCTTTACAAAGAGAGTGGTGAGTTGCTGGAACAGGCAGCCCAGAGAGGTTATGGATGCCCCGTCCCTGGAGGTGTTCAAGGCCAGGTTGGATGGGGCCCTGGACAGTCTAGTCTGGTATTAAATGAGGAGGTTGGTGGCCCTGCATGTGGCAGGGGGGTTGGAGATTCATGATCCTTGAAGTCCCTTCCAACCCAGGCCATTCTGTGATTCTGTGAAATAGATCTTTGCAATAGGTCTTGGCAACACTACAGATATTACCATTCAAGAAAAGCAGTTAAACTGTACAGGACTCTGAGTGTAGAAGTGGAGACTTCCCTCCCGCTTGTTTGTTGTTTTTCTACTCACACAGCACGATAAACAGATATTAGTTTCGATCTCTGTAGCTGGGGCATGGATTTCAAAAGACCCCATGCCTATTTTGAAATCAAGGCCTCCCCATTTAGTCAGTCTTCATAGAATGACATGTCAGAAATATAGCATGAAATCACAGAATAGTTGTGTTGAAAGGAATCTTAAAGATCATCTATTTGCACCTGCACCTTGTTACAAACATCTCTCCTTCTCTAAGATAATTGAAGTATAGCCTGTGAGCTAGTTTTATATGTAGAGTAGGACTCCGTCTCTCTATATCTGATAGACTTTGCAGCCTGCAAAAAAAAAATAAAAATACTGTACTCAGCCAGTGAACTCAAGACCTATTTTCTGCCTGAGCTGGGAGGTTGTTTGGAGACATGATGAAGCTATTTATTCAAGAGAAGTTTTCATGCCTGCTCATGCAATGGTTCTGTGTAGTGAGCTTCCATCAAATTCAGCTGGTTCTGTTAAGCAAGAGGCAAATATTGAACTGGAACTGATCCAGTCAGCTGTTTCAAGCAAAACTAAAAAATACCTGACTAGTGAAAAATTGAATGGGAAGAGAAAAACAGGTGACCCATTGTTTCAAAGAAATTCAGAATAATTCTGCTATTATTTTATAACTACTTGGTTTAACTCACTTGATTTTGAGTATATATATATACATATTTTACTTCTTAAACACAGAAGGGTACAGTGCTGCCACCGATTGTACCAGAAAATTTCCCAGAAAATATCAGTAAAAATTAGCCCTGTGTCTTTCACTAGGAAGCTGATTTTTTTTTTTGTTCTGAATGCTATCTTTGCTCTTCCAGACTTGCCACCAAAAAGCAGTGACGGTTTATGTTTGGTTCTTTAAATTCAGCAGACAAGCATCTCATATCTGGTCAATTACCTGTGTCCTACTTGCCCTTTCTGTCTAATCCCTCTCATATACAAGTCCTTTATGATGTGACAGTTGAGCATTAAAAACAATATGAGGTTAGATTAGAAGCAAGCTGAAGGTAACCCCTGTCTGAATGACAGATGCTTGTGTTTTACTTACATTTTCTTCTCCAGCCCAAATGCCTAAGACACTAATTTTTCATATATGATTTTACAGAAATTCAAGTTAGAAGAAAATTTGTTATGAGACATTTTCAAAATTAAAAACATCGACAAAATGAGTTTTGCATAAAAGGTCTATTTATTTACAGTGGTGCTTAGAGGTACAAGATCCTCTAGAATTCCTATTAAAAGTGACTGAACTAATCCTGGATTTGATGCTTGGGCAATGGAGTAAAAATAAAGCACTTTAAATGCCTTCTGCTGTTCTGCTGATGGACGACACCTTCATGTTCAGTTTATGAGCAACTGTACTGCTATAATTTTGGGATGCTTCAACATGTAATTTAAACACATCTGAAGTCAAGTTCATTTCTATTTTGCTGGGAGAACTTGATTTCTCTTATATTTCGTCCTTTCGAATGATATTCTAACATTTTACTTATGACCAATACGTGCCTGGACGAAGTAGTGTCAAAGAAAAATTGTCCATGGAATAAATATTCCCAAGTCACTGTCAGTTCTTTTGGGGGCTATAGAACAGTTCAAATCAGAGGCTTTTTGCCCTTGCACTGGTAGAAAAAAAGAACATTTTAGAAGTAGATTTACCCCATATTTGTATATATTTAAACCAATACTCAGATGCTGTCCTTCTGTGCCTAACTCTCAGGTCTCCAAGCATTTGTCTTTCTCTTCATTTTGTTATTTTGTTAATCATAACTAGTTTCAGTAAGACCTGTTTCCAAATCATGGTCAGATGGTGACTACTGGACTACAAAACAATGGAAATTCATTCCCTGGGTTATTATACTGTGGTTTCCATAGCATTCATAATTTCAAGGGGCGCATGACTGCAAAAACTGAAGAAGGCAAAAAATGACTCAACTGGAGAGTGATGTATTCAGTCATTAATGGAGATAATCTGAATGAAGAGCTCAGGCAGTGATTCTTAGTCCCATCTAATTTTCATTCTGGATGTTACAGTTTGCTTGGCTTAATCTTCAAATTTTCAGAAATGACACTTTTTCAGTGATGCTGCATAATACTCAAGATTAATCTGCTATTCAGCATAGAAATAATGAAAAACATTAAAAGTATATTTTAATGTTTTTGCCAATATTAATGACACTCCATGACAAAAGATGAAGAACTGTTTATATCTATGTTTTCAGAGCTCTCAGCATACATTCACTCCTTAGCCCCTGATAGTCTGCCATTTCCATGTTCTTAACATGATATTTACTCACTGCAAATTAAAGCAATTATCATTTTTGTATTCTTTCCCTCTGTACTAGTGGAAGCAGTGATCTAAACAGGCTGCTACATTCTGCTGACATATTCATTAGGACTGAATTATGAGTTCAGTGCATCCTGAAAATAGGGACTGCTTAGTACATTTGTACAGGTGTCATTTTGCTGCAGGCACAAACCAGGAAAGGAATGACTGCAAAACCTACTGCTGTACGTACCACTTGTTTTGGTAACCACATCCTCCTTTCCTCTTCAAAAAATAGTACTCCCTTGACAGGATTTTTCTGACAGTGTAAAGAAGTAAGTTGACGTTTGGAACTAACCGTAGGAAAAGCAGAGAGGATCAGGAGTTTTGGGTAGAATGCAGTTTAAAACATGTGACGAGGAATAAAACCCACTTGCTGCAGTATAATTTCTCCTTACAAAAAGTATAAAAGCACATAAGTTCACATCACACCATATGTTGTTGAGTTAAATCTACTTCATAGTTTTGAGTCAGGAACATGTACTCAATGAAGTTACAGTTGTTATGGAAAATATGACTTCTTTGTTAGTAAATAACATTAGAAAGCTACAAACAGCCCCTTGAGTGATTTTTGATGTGGTAGATTAACATGCAGAGCAGCCCTTATTGTGTAGGAACATTAAGACTCCTAATCACTTTAGAGGCTGGAGGAAGTGACTAGGGGTGCATGAAAGGCTGAACAAGCCTGCTTGTCTGAGAAGAAGAGATCACATAAATAGATTTGTTATACTGCAGGTGGCATTTTAATATTTCATTTCCACATTTTTGAATGAGGAATGCTCAGGCTAATCAGAGAAAGAAGAGAAACAGACCTGTTTTTGCTGGAGACATTTTCTCATTTGATCCTAAGTACCTTATGTGTATGAATCAAGACATGCAGCCTGCCAAGAGAAAGATAAGTCAGGCTGTGTGAACATTTGTGGTCACATTTTGGACAGACAATTGCAACAAAACTGCAGCTGTTTCAGCATAGCCCACTGAAATGTGTAGAGACATACTGATATTCTGCCGGCAAACCAACGTGCTCCAGTCTACTGTGTGTTGTATAGTGCTTTGTACCAAAGAAGTTGCTCTGTCAAATAGTGCTATTGTGCTCTTTGTATGTGTTTTAGTTTCGTCGGAAAGAAAAATTGAAGGCATTACTTTCGGAGCAGCCTAAGTGCTTGTAATCACCAGGAGATTTCTATCCTGCCTAGCCAAAGAGGGGAGCAGGATGAAGCTGTTGGTGCCATGTCCATGTGAGTGCTCTGAGTGTCTGTGATGCATGTGACCAGTTGTACGTGTGTGTATAGATGAACAGATGTATATATGCAGATGCATGTCTGTACGTAGACATGTATAACATATCTGTGTCCTGTGTGTACGTTTGTACTGGGAATACATGTTCAGCCTTGTTATCAGCTAGACAGGGGTCATGATGTGTCAGTATCCTAATCTCTGTCAGACTGTTGGATCCAGCATATATTTCTGCATTATGTTTACTATACCTTCTGTTTTTCAGAAGGTTTTCACTTGCTATTCATGTTAAGAGACTGATGATAAGTAGAGGTTTCAAACGAAGCAAATTTCTAATGATTGCACCTTTTGGTAGTGCTACACTTATATATCAGAAACATACTACCTTCTCTGAATCCTTGCCAGTAGAAATAGCAATTTAAAACCTATTGCTCTGTGTGCTGCAGTGATCTGCTGGAGCACATACACACTGGGACAGATCTATGTGGGTTCCAAGAAAACTAAATATCTTTTTTTGCAAACCACTGACCAGGGATAGAGAGCATGGAAATTAGCTCATGACAATAGTGAATCTCCATAACTCAACTAGCTGTAAGAATGGCTACCTCTCCTCAGTTAATCCAGACATAAGAAAGATTGGATGCATGACAGCTGCTTTGACAAATATCCAGATCATAATTGTTAATCTCTGAAACCTTTATAACCAATGAAATATGACTCTTATCTTTAGGCTTGGCAAAATCCTGGAAAGATCAAACCAGTTGGTACTCTCAAAGTAAAAACAACTTGGAAAATTTGGGATAATTGCATATGTTTAATTAAAGAATTCTTTAGTACCTTTAGCACACTGCTACTCTTGCGTCTGCTGAGGGTAACTGCATTTTGGATTGCAATTTCACCCATTTTGACAGTCCTTTCTCAGTTCTTTGGCTTTATAATTCCTCTACTGTAAGACTGTGTTTGAATGTACACAGATTGTGTGCAGAGAATGGCTTATCTCTAACAAATGGGAGTGCTCTAGTCAACATTTTATCATTCATACGAGAAAAGCTTGATTTTGCCTTTGAGGTTCAGTGTAACTGACTGCATGTAACATTTGAAAAATATTTGGCTTCTTTCACATCCTTGCCCTATTTCGTCCAAAAGAGGGCAGTCTATACCTGACATTCTTTCAAATTCTTGTTCTTGCTCTCTTTTTTTTTTTTTTCTCCTACATTCCATCTATAATTGCACAAAAGGTGGTGACACCTTTCACTTACAGTTCAAAATACGTGGATCCACTTGCTTTGTTGTTAACGAGGAAAAGGAAAACTGCTCACTGCAATTTAGAAAATAATGAAGCATACTTTCTCGTTAAAGTCTTTTAATTTTTTTTTTTCTTCTTCTTTTTTTTTTTTTTTTCCCTCTAGAAGTGAAAGACAAGAGAAGTCTCCTGGTTTGACCTAGCATGTTAACCTAACAGTTTCATCTGGGGATGCAGTGTTTAGCCGTTCATGTAGTGGAAGGATGAATTCATCCTGGCAGATTTAGTCTCATGCTTCCATGAGGCACCATGTGTCTTCTCTCTCAACATTAAAGCTTCTCGGGACAAACACAGGCATTAGGTAACTTGTTCTTTGACTGTGCAGCAACGCTACCTTATCAAGATATAGTCGTCTTGAGTAGTCAGGAATTCATCAATGCACTGTTCTGTGGAGCGTCGCTGTTGCTTAAATCTGGATTTTCTCCTTCTGTCTTATCTACTGTTGCAGGCTATGCCCCTGCTGTATACAGGAAAGAAGGATTGCTATTGTGCTACAAGCATACCCCCACCCCAATGCTTTTCCTTTGGTGGTATAGCTTGTTTTTGGTTTGCAGCAGTGCAAGAAGAAACAAGTCCATTCCCTTGCCTTTTATAGAGAAGTTGTATGCTGTGTTAAAGCAGATTTGCAAGTGTCTTAGCATGGCAGCCAGTGCAGGAAGTGCAGAAACTTCTAATCCTCAGTCTATGACAATTTAGAATACATGATATACTAGTCATATTGGCTCCTAGTTTAGTACCTTTTTTTTCTGTATGTGTAACTGGCATAACCAAAGGCATATAAAAATGACGTTTGCAAACACTTTTTTATTTGAGTGTTTGCAATGCCTCTATAGTTGGCAACCGGTGAATAAAACTTTCTCACATCAACATACACATCATGAAGCACACATCGTGTACTTTTTATGCAAGGATGTGCATATTGATCTGTATATGTGTAAGATGCTGTGCATATGTACGTATACCATAAAAACAACTCTTAATGAGGTGCTGTGGCGACTTAGATAACAATATGGAGTGATGTAGTGTGTTAACAGCAGACCTACTGATTAACATAAAAAACCTAGAGGTATAATTTTTCATTAATTTATTAATATAACTATTAATTAAAGTGGAATAAATTAACCCCATCAAATTGATCATACTGTAAGAAGTTGTCCAATACAGTCTGCTGTACAGAACTTTTCTTCCACCATGAAATACTGTGAGGTCTCTATGGCTATGTATTATGCCAGGAGTTTTGATTGTATGGGAGATGAAGGCCATACATACATATATACTCATCTTACACTTTTCATAGTCCATAAAGTAATGCATGCCTGTCATTTGCATTATCTTATCTTCAGATCTCCTTGTTTCACCTCTTTTGTCTTTTTCCACTCTTTGTAGATCACTGCACCAGAGTTTTTTTTTAAATAAAATAACCAAAGGTAAGAAATGCTTAACTTGACAGCTAAAAGGCAGTGCTTAGAAATGGGAAAGTAAATTAATAGATGGTCAGTTTCAGGGAGCACTGAAAGACCAGAGGAGAAATAAGACAGTCTATGCAGTAACAGAAATCTTTCACCAGCCTCTGCCTGCTATCTTAGGATGAACAGTATGGGTGTACCCTCCTACAGTCACCTATGAAATCAGTACAAGCCTAAAATTAACCCAACTCTTCTATTATCTGTCTCTTGACAGACTAGCTGAAAGAAAAACTGAGCATTGGGATCTAGATAGTGCATGGGAATTTGCATCTCAGAGTTAACAATGGGATTTTAAGGATTTTTTAAGAGTCTGTGCACAGAATTCTGTGGTGAATTTACCTTATCTAATGATAGGTGCACATTAATCACTAAGCAAATGTAATACTTTACTCCCTCTTGTGATTATAGCTGAGGGCTAAATTCTGTTATGGTCTGTACTCTGCTACTTACACAGTTTAGGGAAAAACTCTTTCAGTGGTTATAAAGCCCACAGAGGTGAGGAGAAAATCCATTTCCTGTCTTTTTCAGAACAATTACAATATTAAAGCAGGATCTGTCAAAAAGAGGTGTTATCCCACTTAGAAACTGTTGAGATCTTGCCATCCAGTGTAATTTGGAAGTGACTTGAAACCTAGCTACTTGCTAATTATTTCTTAGGACTTCTGTATTCCACTTCCTTTCTTCAAACAAAAATAAAGATATCTATGCTTTAGTTTGAATCTGTGGATCAAGAACTCTCCATTGGTTTGATATCAATTAAAAAATCAAGCATGTAAAATATTTGAGTTTTTTGTTTTTCCTTTTTTTTTTTTTTTTTTTTTTTTTTTTTAATCCGGATGATCTTTCTGTCTTTTATCAAGTTTTACTTGTACCTGTGCCTATATATACATCTATCTATAGAATCATAGAATCATTTAGGCTGGAAATCTAAAATCATCAAGTTCAGCCATCAGCATAACCTACTGAGTTCCATCACTAAGCTATGTCCACACATCTTATCTGTATCTATCTATATCCTCTATCACTCTCTCTATCATCTATATCTCTAAGCATATGTTCATCTTTTGGTTCAGTTTGAATTCTTGCAGACCTAACTCTTAGAAAGTCGCCTAAAGGAAAATAGAATGCAGCTACTTTTGTGCAAATGAAATCTTAACACTTACTTACCACTTACTGCTCTGAAAAGTCAGACCAGAAGTTAAATTCCACATATTTTATCTGCTGACTGGTGCTTCTTCTGAGCACCAGTGCTGTCTTATTAGTTACTTTTGCTCAATTCTCAGGATTGGGTACAACCCATCTCCATAGCACTTTGAGTCTATCTGATTTCCATTTCACTTTTTTTTTTTCAAGTCATCTCTGAACTGGTCTCTGTTTTTCCATTTTACAGTCAAATCTCTCCTATGACAAGTGTAGGTGAAGCAGTTAGTGACAAGCAAACCCACTTCTTGACAAGGTGAGTTTGTGTCTTTGTGAATTACATTTCCAAGAAAGTCTTTTGACTTCTGAAAAGATAGTTGTCAGTGTGATGCATACATATATTTATATGTAAAGGTATATACACTTTTGAAGATGTATTCAGGAGCTGCAAAAAAAAAAAAAAAAAAAAAAAAGAAAAAAGAAAAAAGAAAAAAGAAAAAAGAAAAAAGAAAAA
>NW_024962262.1:62434809-62454390 GCF_019238085.1 Lagopus leucura
AAAAAAGAAAAAAGAAAAAAGAAAAAAGAAAAAAGAAAAAAGAAAAAAGAAGTTCATTGGGATTTTCAGAACTGTAATCTTGTATCTCTGTCTGCTCAGCTACCTTTAAAACATGACCCCAGACGGTTGAGTTGAAGCATCTTAACATGGTTCTCAGTTGAAGAACTTGAGGCTTTGTGATCTCTTCAGAGAGCCTTTGCCTATACTAAAAGGATGTTAGCTCCTCAGCCCAACATGGTTTTAGCTAAATGGGATGATACACAAATTTATTACACAGCATTACTTCTCACCAGATGTGTAGAAAGTCTGCCTTTCTCTTTCATCATAGATTTCTCCAAATTCCCTTACATGGTGCTGATGCTGTGAAGGGATTTCATTTTTAAATCTAAGCTTGCAAAACCCCACATTAATAATGCGGAAGACTATGAGAAGAAGAGTGTGCAAATGCCTATTCTATTAGACATTTGTGTGCATAAAAACTAAAATATAGTCCAATCACGCTTTCACATTCAAGACAAATAATCTCCCTCTACATGTCTACTCAGCTTTATCTTCCTCTTCCTTATTGTGCATACTGACTGCTTTATGGCTTACAGGTGAAGGTTTGAAGGAAAAGGAAAATCATCCAGAGGCACTGGGTTATACACGTATTTTGCTGTTGTGGAACATAGCAGCAGAACAGCTCTACACTGAATTTCTGATCAGTTTAATCTCAGGTCCAACATCATAGACAACCAGCTGCAAGAATCAGGGATACTGTTAATGTGCTTGTCTCCTTTTCAATAGAGGGAATCCAGTTTACATTCAAACTACTGTTTCCTAAGGTGGAGAGTCAGTGTTTCATGTGTCTGAAAAATTTTCACATGAATCAAAACTGTCATCATGGATCGAAAAGATTTAAAGAAAATCTGAGAGAGGAGAGCTGTGCAATTATTCCCCTTCCTCTCAGATGGCACTTACAGTATCAGGTTTTACAAGTGGACCAGATCTCTGGTGTCTTCAAGAAAACCAATTTGTGATATAGCATACTGCACATTTTAAACACATACATTATCTTTTTTTTTTTTTTTTTTTTTTTTTTTTTTTTTTTTTTTTTGTCTCTGGAACAAAATATAACACGAAAAATTTAAAAAGTAAGGAAGTTTATTTATGATTAGTATATATACTAGGGCTGCTCTGAAAGTAATGCCTTCTATTTTATTATGTTGGCCTACAAAGTCAGAGGCAGATGTTGGAATGGCAGCAAAGGTTGAACGTTCCCACCAATATTCTGTTACAGTTTGTTGCCTTGTGACGGATGGCAGCAAAGGGACAGTCTGACACAATGGAGTTCTATGTGGAAGTGTGGGTGAAACAAAGGTATGGAATGAAACTCTTTCATGTGGGAAAAATTGACCCCATAAACATTCATTAGTGCTCAGGTAATGCTTATGGAGACCAAACAGTGGGCAGTGAATATTGTATTTCAATAGTGGTGACAGCAATGTGAAAGAAAAGCCATGTTCTGCACGGCCATGCAGAGTTTTACAAGCTAATTTCATCACTGGTGAAAATGCCTAGCTAATGGTGGCATGAGATGGAACGCAACTGAGCAGTTGGGGCCAAAGCACTCTGGGAAGCAACATGGCTGGACTGATTACCAGAGCATTAAACTAGATTTGATGGAGGATGGGGATGCAGTTCCTTGTGACGTAGAAGGGCCTGAGAATGCTGTCTTTTTAGTAAACTATTGTTTACTAAATTCTCAGTTGTCCAGCAGGACCTTGTGTGGACTCCTCAGAGAAGGTAACATTGCCAAGAGCCTGGCTTAAACCTTCCTGCATCTCTCTGAGATACCTTCACCCTTTGCTTCCCTATGGTGCCTGTATTGCAATGCATGCTACATGGGGAATAAACAGGAGGAACTAGAGATCCGTGCATGCTTACAGGGATGTGATCTCATTGCAATCATGGAGACATGGTGGGAGAGCTTACACGACTGGCATGCTGTTGTGGATGGGAAGGTGAGGTAGTGGAGTTGCTCTTTATGAGAGAGAGCAGCTAGAATGCATTCAGCTCCACTTTGGGGGGGATGATGAACAAGTGGATACAGCTTGTGGGTAGGAATTAAGGGGCGTGCTAACATAGGCGACACTGTTATGGGTGCGTGTTACAGGCCACCTGATCAGGAGGAGGAAGTGGATGAGGCCTCTTACAAACAGCTGGAAGAAGCCTTGCGATCCCCAGCACTGGTTCTTATGGGGGACTTCAACCACCCTGATACTTGTTGGCAAAGTAACACAGCCAGGCACACAAGGTCCAGGCAGTTCCAATTGATGATAACATTCTGGTGCAGGTGGTGAAGGAGCTGATGTGGAGGGATTTTCTACTTGATCTTGTTTTTACTAACGAGGAAGGGCTGGTAGGGGATGTGAAGGCTGGTGCAGCTTGGGATGTGTGATCATGATGTGGTGGTGCTCAAGATCTTATGTGGAAGAATCAAAGCAATCAGTAGGAGTGCTACCCTGAACTTCAAAAGAGCCTACATGGAGGTATCCCATGAGCTAGAGTGTTAGAAAGTAAGGGAGCCCATGAGAGCTGGTTGGCCCTTAAACTCTACTTCTTCTGAGCTTACAATCAGTTGTGAAAGATGAAAACTTTTCTTTTTCCTGGAACACAGGAAGTTCCATATGAACACAAGGAATAATGTCTTTACTTTGAAAGTGACAAAGCACTCTAAGCTACCCAGAGAGGTGGTGGATTCTCCTTCTCAGGAGAGAAGACCCACCAGGACACTTTTCTGCTCAACTTGGCTGTAGGGAACCTCCTTTTAGCATGGGGGTTGAACTCAGTGATCTCCAGAGGTCCTTTCCAACCCCTGTGATTCTATGAGACTGTAAATATTTTATATGGAAAAAAAAGAAACATACAGCATCTGATTTATTCTCTGTCTTGTGCAACATGGGCCTTTTTCTCTTCGTTATGAAATACAGAGATGATAAGTCAGTCATTAAATAAAGTTTTGGGAGTGGGTGAATTTGTTACCTCCAAGCTCAGAGTTTTTAAAATCTGAATGGAAATACTTTCTTAACATTGTCAGGTGAGCACAAAGAAAGATATGGCAATGGCAGTTACATCCATTCAAGTAAACACTGTCATTTTCTTCTAAAAATACATCGTTTCATGTCAATTTATAAATATACATGTGATCTATCATGTCTATGTAGGTAAAGAGACAGAACCAATCAGATAAAAGAATCAGCTTGAGGGACCTGTATGTGACATTTAAGAGGTCTGGAGTTACAGTATTTTAAGAAAATTAACAGTTCAAACATTCTCTACAGAAGTTTTCAAAAGTTAGAAGAGGGTTGAATCGGGCTTTATGTGATAAAGTGTATTACACTTGTTCATGTTGGAGAATGATTCAAATCTTAGGAACAAGGCCTCAGTAGGACACATTTCATTTACAATTAATCACATGCATAAATGCTTTTGTTAAATGGATCTCCGTAGGAAACTTAGCTAGAATGACTGCCTGTTTTTAGTATTAACTGTGGGATATATTATAGGAAAAATGTTTTTAATAAATAATATGTATTTGTTCAGAGGACATTCAATGAAGATAAAGGTTCTGAAGAAGAGAACTGAGCAAGTGAAAATCTCGGCAATTGAGATACTTCAAACATAATGAAAGAGACAGTCGAGAACATTTGACCCAGGTGTATTCCCTCAGTTCTTAACACTGCTTTATGGCTTAATACCATCTTAACACCACTGCCATTAGAAGTTACCTTACTGTAGATATGCCAACACACACAGTGTTCAAACATAGTCCTCTATGAAAATTTCAGCTAAAATATAATTTAAAAAAATGGATGTACCTCTATTTTGTTCAAGCTAATTATATATTGTGACTTAATATGTTAGAAACAAGAAATAATGAAGACTGTATATTACTTTCACAGTTGGCGATCAAAACATTATTTACTGCTTCTGTAATTATGATGTATTAGGAAAATTCACATTCAGATTCACAATATCCACCTGAATTGTGAGACTAGTTGGAGTGCACTGAGCTATAATAGAAGTCATATAAGGGAACTGTTTAAAGTATGCTAGCAGATTTTTCATTGATGATGTATTCAACTAAGTTTGTTGTTAAAAAGCCATAGGTGCAAAGCACATTAAAATGTAATTGCAGTGACTGTTCAATACAATTGTTGCATATTACAGATTAGGGCATATTTTAACTATTTACTTTTAAAATATTTAAGCACCAGGGCAGCCATATCTAAAAGATCATAGAAAAGGAAAAGGTAAAAAGGAACCATAAAGCCAAATGACAAAGAGAACAAGAGTTATGAACACAATTGTTTGAGCACTGCAGTAAGTGTATGAATGGACAAGAAAGTGCTTAATGCACTCACATACACATTTTCCACCACAGGAAGAAATCAAAATGCACTTATCCACAGGCTGCTGTGCACTGCTGAGTTTTGACTAGTCTCCTCGAACGTGAATCATTTGCAAAATCTCAACTGCTATTGTGAATAGAAAATAAATAGACAGGAAGTTCAATTTCTTTGCTTTTCTCAGAAATTATTCTGCATATTGCAATTGTTTGTTTAATTCTTAAGAAACCTTCACTCACCTTAATAACATCTCCATCTCAAGTCCCTTCTCCACCTTGTGTTAAATGAATGAGAAATTTACAAAAAATAAGTGGATTATAAAGCTAACAAGATAATGAAATAAAATTACAGGGGAAAAATTAACAAGCTTATACCCTCAAAAAATGAAGAAATGGAGATTTCAGAAAACCTATTAGCGACTAGCTTGTGGTTATTGATTTTACATGGAAGGCAATCAAATCCAGTAGTAAGCTCCCTTCAGAGATAATTCTGTTTGAAGGGTGGACAAGCATGTATGTTACACTTCTCTTGTCTACCACTGGCATGAAGCACAGTTGCATCAGCTGCTTAATTAATGAAGGCTGACTTGGATCTAAGTTGAAGGAATTTGAAACCTTCAGCTTTGGTGGGAGTCACACGGTTAAGAGCAACGAGAGTAAAAGCAACATCTACAACTAGCAGCTGGAAGTGGGCTTCCTTTGTATAGGTTGAAAAGAAGTGAAGAAAAAATTAAACTTACCTACTACTTTATGGAGAAAGCACACTGGTTCTAGTCCCACAGAACAGTCTGTCCCTCTCTGTGTTATCCACAGCAGGTGTTGTGTGATAAGCCTATACACTGGAAGCAGCAAGATTGGAAAAAAAACAGCTCTGCTCACTTCCTTATAAAAATGAGAAGCACTCGCAAGCTAGAACCTGCTTTCTTGGTAGTGGCCTGTATTCTAAAGAGGTATTAGAGACCATTACTCTTCCTTCCATCTCTGCAGCTGATGAAGACAAACTCAAAACCCTCAACCCCTACTTTTCACATAAGTATTCTAATCACAAAACTATGAAGCAAACATTGAGATAATATTTCTGCGTGTATTGCTTTCTTTCAGTTAATCAAAAACAAAATCACTTTGTTTCACCTGTTCTCAGAAGATGAGAAGAAAAAATGATTTCCAGAGGCTGAGTCTGGTGTTCAGCATTTTCTGTTGATTCCCAGGGTAGACACAGGGTGGGGACAGCTGTCTGGGGAATCACTCAGTGAACTTAGTTCAAAACTTCTTTCCTGTGGTCTGTCTCTGACCTTACAGGGAATATAGGTTTTCCTTTTAGGTGAAAAAGATTTCTGAAATATGTAAACCTACATACATAAACCTACATACGTACCTATAAACTTCAGCCCTGTTTGCTTGTTGGGCATCCTCTATACCACAGAACGTTGAAGGGGGACTGGCTATATTAACTAATACTTTTCACTATTTAACTTTTGTGCTTAGTTGGGGATTGAGAAAAGTGAGCCAATGGAGAGATACAGAGTGGTGAAGTGGTACATTCTGCTCTGAACTGTCCTGTTTCTCTACTCACTGATACTAAACTACTTTTGTTAGTAGCAGTAAATTTCTTAAATCTCTTAAAGCCTGCTGTTTGCATTCAGACAAGTTCCATGCAATTTTCTGTAACTTGACTCACAGTAATATATGCAGTCTTGAAGATTCAAGGAGACAGTAAACATGCTGCTGATGTAATTTAACTCTTAAACTCTTCTTGCCATTCCTACTCTTTAATGATGGTGGTTACCTGATCACTCCCTGTTGGTAAAAGTGCTTCATTGTCTGAAGAACTTAAATAAAAAATCTTATATTGTAATACTGGCAACACAGACATGACCAAAAGAAGGAAGGAATTAAGTATTGCTTTGGAAAGCATGGAAATTTTAGAAAACTAGTCTTGGACTGCCATCAATTGCTTGCTGGCTGTAGAACTGCCAGAATGAACTCATGCATTGTAACAGCGAAGCCTTTTTCTTCTTCAAAAAACTCTCTTGGTTTTATTTTGGCATTTATAGTGAATCAGGATCACATTGATCTGCTAGTAATTTGCATCACTTTACTCATCTGTTCATTACGCAACTCATTTTGGAGATGCAACTTCATCTTTCTCAGAGAAAAATGGAACTTGTCTGAATTGATCCAAGTGGCAGTAAAAAAGCAGGTCAGGGAAATAAGACTTGTTTTATTATAAAAGCTCAATGACCTCTTTACCAACAGTAAAATTTTAACAAAAGGTAACCATCAAAATAAATAATTTTCAATGTAGGCAGTAATGTCCTCTTCAGACATTACTCGATATCTCAACAGAACTGTATTTTATGTTTAGTATTAAACTTTACAATAAAGAAATCACAGAATTTCTGTCAGGATAGTATGATTTATTCTTCAAGAATGTGCAACAGTGGCTGATAATACAACAGAACTAAAATTAAACTCAAGGCTTTCTGCAGATTAAAATATCCAAACACTGTCAGCCATGAAGAGGTCTGTTGGAGCTTAGCTGGTGGTGTTTAACGTCTTGTGATGGAAGACAGTTGCACTTTGAGTTCTCATTTATAAGTACTGTATCCTTTTCAATTAGCAATTTATTGATTGCTAGAGCTCACTGGGTCGATAGACTGTCTATAATTGAGGTTTATATGCATCTACTGGAAGGCATATGAGGAGCAGCTGAGGTCCCTCTGTTTGCTCAGCACAGAGCAGAGGAGCTGAGGGGAGGCCTGATGGTGGCTGCAGCTCCACACAGGGAGCAGAGGGGCAGCGCTGAGCTCTGCTCTGCTCTGGCCAAAACTGGCCAGACTTCTTCCTTAAATCACTTGTTGCAGGCAATCCCAGTGCAGAGCATAATCCCCCCTTCTTTTAAATAATGATTCATATTCTCAAAGATCACCAGGTGAAAATGAATGGAAAAAACGAAAAAAAAAGAATGCGTATGTGAACTATGAAGCTTACGTGTGTAATTACAATACCATTTTAGTAAACCTTCACAGACTTTCATTAATCTGAGCAATTCAGGTCAAGAACAGTATGAAGGTAATGTGTGTTTCTATTCTAATTCACCCACAAAAGTGTTCACCCCAGGAAGGAGCTGGAAACAGTTTTAAATAATCTGTTCTTGAATTCCATGTTTCCAGTGGTGCAAGTTTGGAGGGGAGATTTTATTTACAAACTTTAGAATACTTAATGATACTCTAAATGACTCCAAATGAAATAAGAAGAGGGTGTGTATATCAGGAGGAATGGAGAAAAAAGGAGATGTCCTCTGATGTCTTTATCTCTGAAGGAATAGTATAAAAAATAACCAACTATCCTTCCATGCTTCCAGAATGATTTTAGTCTGTGGAGGAGTAAACCATTTCTGTTTCTATGATTTCAAGTATCTTTGTTTTCTCAGAAACACAGAGCATATTCTGACCCCAATCTTGTGCAATATTTTAATTCCTCTCCAGTTTAGGAAATACTTCAAGTGCTATTTTGGACCTGCTAATTCTACATTTAATGTCTTGGAGAAAGAAAGAAGCATGTCAAATGTTAGCTCTTGTGCAAGGTAACAGATATATACCTTATGTTTGTGGAAACAGAAAATGGCTGCAAAGGTCAAAGAGAGCTAGGAAATAAGTGCCCAGGCTGGCAGAGAAGTAGTGGCATTGGCAGGAGAGCAGGAGCATATCACTGAGCTGCGTGATGTTTTGGCAGTAGAAGCGGTACTAGGGAGGAAGATGTTCACTGAAACTGGGATGAGAGGAACCAGTGATGTTAACTGTGTTAAGCAATCACAGCTAACTGGTTACAGTACAGCCTTCTGCTCAACCAGATGGAGCCAGTCACCAAGTTACGGGGTAATCTCACTATAGTTACAGAGAACATTTTTTAATGCTTTTTACTGTGCAATAGCAGAAATGAGTCTGTTGATGGTATCTGGGGAAGAATTTGTGTATTCTGATGCTTCCATCAGAATACTCACTTATTAGCCATGGGACTCCAGGAGTGGGAAGTCACCCTGAGCAACATGGTGATGTCCTGCTCATCTGTGTACAAAAGGCACTCCTCATCCAAAGGGTGTGGTCTTCTGTACAGCATAGTTCTATACAAGACTTGTATACTTGAATATGTGCAGTCCTTATTTATGTTGTCCACTGGTAGAACTTCGCTCTTATAGAATTTTGCATGCTCTGGGGAAAGAAAAGAACCAAAACAGAACACAAAAGTGTACAAAACAGTAAGTGGAATCATTTAAGAAAATTTTGTCAGACAGAATGATACCTAAATCCTCCCTCTGCTCCTTCATCACTTTTCCATTGACTTGAAAAGCCTAGAATAAATCCCTCCTGCTACTGAAACTTTGTCAAATTAATTTAAAACTAACCTTTTTTGACATTATCTCATTTTTCTTCAGTATTTATCCATCCTCCCACAGGTCATTTACGTCTGTTTCTGTCATATGTTCCAGTCCTCTTGGGAAGGCAGAATATTATAGTTTTAATATAATTTTTTCACAGTGTCTATCTTGCTGCCTCCTGTGTCACTGAACTTGTTTCAGAGTTTCAGATGTGACAGTGCCTTCTTCACAAGTCTCTTGGTAGGTATGCCTGCACTCTCCTCCCTGCCCCTAGG
This sequence comes from Lagopus leucura, assembly GCF_019238085.1. NCBI lineage: Eukaryota > Metazoa > Chordata > Aves > Galliformes > Phasianidae > Lagopus > Lagopus leucura. Next base: position 62,443,853 of record NW_024962262.1, read on the forward strand.
GGATAAAAGAAAAGGAAAAGTCTGTTACTCCTTTAACCTTGTTCGTGCCTTGTCTGTTCAGAATCTGGATCTCCTTTTTTTCCCCTTTCTTGATCTTTTATTATTGTTCTTTTTGATGTTTAGCAAGAATTTATTTTCTTCCCTTTCATTCTTTATTATTAAGGCTGACTGTGTAATGCATATGACCCTCAAAAAGCATTAAATGTCGAATTGATTAGCAGCATTGGAGGGAGAGAAAGAGCAAATTGCTCATTCACTTTAGGACTCAGCCCAAAGATCCACTATGTGTCTGATGCTCACTTACCAACTACAATCTCAGTAAAGGAAACTAATAATTTTATTTTGATTGTATGAATTTTTAACTGGATTTCTTTCTTATTCATCGCAATCTAAAATCTTCATATTAAGGACCAATTTTCACAGGACTTAGTCACTAACATGTATTTACACAATTTGCCATGAGTTTGACATTACTTGAGAAACCTGTAACTATTTGACATTTTTTTCTGGCAAAGAAGCTGGAGGTGGTTAAGTCATGTTGATATAAGGCAATATATAATAATATAAAAATATAATAAAAGCAATCTGTTCCCTATCATCTTGTCCTTTCATGCCTACTGACCTTGTACCTCTTGAACCATGCAGTGTTTTAGGTAGTGATTAGAGACTAAGGGCTGTGTCAGAGCTTGTAATTATGAGCCTTCAGTATTACAACAAGGAGCTGAAGGCTGAAACTTCAGAGGGAGAGAAAGAAAGGAGGCTCCAGATACTAGCACCAACCAGTATACTGTTTTTAACTGAAATTTTCAGAAATTATTACATTTTCCCTCAGTCTTTTAGAAAGCTCACACTGTGCTTTTTGTGATGGAGATGTAGGACACAGTGTAAGTGGGTGGTGTTCAGTACTTCTGGCTGCCCACACCTAACAATCTAAATGGGTAATATGTGTTCTCTAACTCAGGTTATCAGTAGATCTGTAGGCACAGGGAATGTGCTGGCAAGAAATGAAGTTCAGCTATGATGGGTGCTATTTTCTCTTCATGGAGAAATTCAGTTCCACACCTCTGCTTCAGAACTCATTGAGAGTCACCCTGCGGAGAAGGACTTGGGGGTCCTTATGGACAAAAAGCTGGACATGAGCCAGCAGTGTGCGCTTGAAGAATGGAAGGCTGACTATATCCTGGGCTGCATTAAAAGAGGACTGGTAGAATCACAGAATCACAGGGTTGGAAAGGACCTCAAAGATCATGAATCCGCAACCCCCCTGCCACATGCAGGGCCACCAACTTCCCCATTTAATACTAGACCAGGCTGCCTGGGGCCCCATCCAACCTGGCCTTGAACACCTCCAGGGACGGGGCATCCACAACCTCTCTGGGCAGCCTGTTCCAGCACCTCACCACTCTCTCTGTAAAGAATTTCCCCCTGACATCCAACCTAAATCTCCCTTCCCTCAACTTAAAACCATTTCCCCTTGTCCTGCAGTTATCAACCCTTTCAAAGAGTTGATAAGATTGAAGTTGAAGAGTGGCAGCAGGGAGTGGGCCTTTGTAAGGCCTGATCTGGAGTATTGTGTCCAGGCCTGGGACCCTCCACTAAAAGAAAGATGTGGAGCTGTTGCAGAGGGTTCAGATGAGGAACAGGAAGATGATCAGAGGGCTGGAGCACCTTTCCTGTAAAGAAAGCATGCGGGAATTGGGCTTATTACACTTGGGGAAGAGAAGGCTACGGGGAGATCTCATTGTGGCCATCCAGTACTTCAAGGGAGCTTACCAGCAGGAGAGGGACTGACTTTTTATGTGATCTGGTAGTGATAAAAAAAGAAGGAATATCTTAAAACTAAAATATTTAGATTTGAAGTTAGGAAGAAATTTACGCAGGGGTGGTGAGGCGCTGGCACAGCTGCCCATAGAAGCTGTGGTGCCCCATCCCTGGAGGCACTCAGGGCCAGGTTGGATGGGGCCCTGGGCAGCTGAGCTGGTGGGGGGCAGCCCTGCCCATGGCAGGGTGTTGGAATTGGATAATCTTTAAAGTCTTCTCCAACCTAAGTAATTCTATAATTACGTGATTCATCTGCACTTCCGCGTCAGATGCCACTTGCACCACTTCTGCCACTTCTGTGTCAGACTGCACTTTTGCTGCCATCTGTCACATGGCAATAAAGTATAATGGAATATTGCTGGGAAGGCTCAGTCCCTACTGCCATACCACCAATATCCACCTCTGATGTTGTGGGTCACATAATAAAATAGGAGGCATTGATACAGAGCTGTCACTGTATTTATTTTAAGTAGCAGGAAGGAATTTTTTTCCCTCAGGGGTTGGTTTTAGTGGAAGCTGGAAGACCTGAAAAATTGAAGGGGAGCAATAGGGAGTGCTACAGGAAATACAGTTCTAAAAGATATTTTCAGTACTTCCTTTAAGATTTGTGCTGAATTTTCCAAGTGACAATTTATCATTCAGTGTATTCTTGAAACAAAAATAGCACTCATCCTAGCTATTAACTACATTTTATTGACAGGGCTCTTAAAAATGTCACACATTTCTAATAAGTAATTTTAAATGTAATCTATGACACTGAGATCAGCTATACTCTCACATCTCATGTTCTAGTATCTGAAATGTTCTCACATCTGACTTGACAAGCAGTAAGGAAGGTAATAACAACAAAACAAAAAATGTGACTGTCTATATAGACATGTGCTCATATAGACAGAACGTCCCTGACATCACTCAAATCAGATCCAGAATATAAACTTAGCTGCATTGACTTAAGTGCATTTATCAGTGCTTTAAGCTTTTAAGTATAAACAACATTTATATCTGCCCTTCTTTTTAGTACTTGGTAGGCATTATACTGTCTATAAATTGGGAAAAAATACTCATCAAGGAAAATGGCCATGCTTAAGGAAGTCTGAATTAATTTTATGATCTCTGAAGTTGCAAGACTGGGCCTTACTCAGTACAGTATTTTAACTGTTCCTTTCTGTGATGCTTGTGACAGTAAATGAAGCGGGGTTTTGTAACGTGTCTTAGTAAGGCAATGTGTTAATGGACTTCCCTCTGTGTGGACTCTACAAACCTCTGAAAAAGGTTGGATGTCAAAGGTATGACTCCAGGAAATCTGTGTTTATTCCCCAAACCTCAGGCAGTGGAGGAGGAAGCAAGCTGAAGTTTCTGCCCTGGAGAAGCAGAAAGCGGGGGTAACCAAAAGTGTCGGAAGCTCTAAGGACATAACCTCCATGGTTTCCACATGAAACACATGTGGAAGGAGCAGCAACCATGGAAAGTGGCCAAGGAAGGGTTATGTCATTAGGCAGAGACTAGAACTGTGTTGAACAGTAGCTACCCTTGTTTGTTCTACTGCTTACTAGATGTTCACACAAAAGGATTGCTAAATAAACAGACACTTTTGGGACCGAAGATCAGTTTCCCCAAAGAAAATAGATGTTAAGATGCTTGTGGTCTGAAGTGCTGTTTATTTTAGAAATGGATCATATCCTTAGAAGTCAGATTTTGAGTATGGTGACTGGACAGGATGGAGAACACATTTAAATAGGCTTGCTGCAAGTAAATGTAGAAGAAAACAATTAAAATTATGACTGTACTGCTTATACTGCTTTTTCCTTTATAGTTCAGTAAAATGAAAACGGAGTCCTGAATATGTTTGACCAGCAGAGAAAGCAAGTACTCCCTTTTCTTTCATTCTTGGCATGCCCTGATTTGAACATAGCAGATCATTGTGCTAAAGAGCGTTTTGCAAGCCTCAGCAGACTCATCCTCACTTTGGGTTAAGCTGATGGCCTTTTCTATTTCTTACCATGGTGGTTCTTTCTTTAAACATTCAAAGAATATGTGCCATGGCACTTTATTATTGAACATCTTACAGCCTCTTTCAGAAAGAAGCAATGAAAATACTACCTTACAAGGCAAGAATTGAAAATAGAAGACTGTTACAAAATAATGTGATAGGAAAAACAGATGCAGTAACAAAAGTATTGCATAGAGTATCAAGAAGATTGCAAAGTCATTCAAAGTTGTTCTGTAGACAAATATAAATCATTTAAATTTTCAGCTTCAAACATTTGATTTCTTAATTACAGTTTTATCTAATTATAGCTGCTAAAAAAACCAATATACTCATAAGGGCGGTTTCTAATTTTATTTTAATATTTTGTATAATATTTTTTTCTGGTAACTACAAATAGGTTTGAAGGGAATTTTAAATACAAGAATTTGCGTTTGGCTTTGTTCAGTATAAACTTTTTATTTTGGTGCTTTTCAGAACTGTGTTATATAAAAATGCAAAGCTTCCTGCTGGAATGTATTTTCAGTAAAACTTTTTCCTTAGAAGAAATAAATCCTAAACTTTCAGTCAGTTTTATCAAGAGGAAGAGAGAATTTTATGATTTCCCTTTCAGCAAGGGAATCTGTCTATGCAAATGTTATACAGTTTGATTTTCTCTCTATGTCCCTACAGCAGCACTTTCTATTACTAGTTTCCATTCATCACATTCCTCCTGGTAAGATCTCTGACTCAAAAAGTGAAGTTCTTCGAAAGTTAAACCAGCTTTTCAGTAGTTTTAATGTGCAGAGTGTGCTGTCTGGAGAACTGATATAGGAGATATGTGGAGCACACCTGATGCATATGGCTGATTGCTGACTAGGAGCCAAGAGGAGCACTGCTTAAGTTTTGCTCAGATCCCAGAAAACAGCTGCTTCTAAATTGCAAAGGCTGTGTCTACATTACTGTATAAATTTGGATCTGGAGCATTCTTTTAAAACAGTTCTGAAAATAAAGTTGTTTTAGTGCATCTTTGTTCACAAATTTAAGAGAATTTTCAGAGATCTTGAAATAATTTCCTCTCAGATAAAACAAAACCAGGTGGTGCACTACAGGATTGTACCTAGCATGCTCCTGCCCCAAATGGTTATTTGGCCTGTGGGATTTGAGTAAAGCTAGTCTGACATGGAAGTCCCAGAATAAGTGTAGTGTGTGGATACTGGATCCTCAGCATTTTGTCTCCAAATCTGGCTGTTTCCCACGCCTTACTGTCACAGACATATCCACATTCAGTACTCAGTTTGTGTTCAGCAACCTGGTGAGTACTAGAGTGAGAAATCCTTGATGATGTAAGAAAAATATAGATATTTTTATAATGAAAATACATATATATTTAAATTTGCAGCATGGCTAGTGGGTATGATTTCACCATGGGATTGGAGCAAGGTGGGTGGGAGGTAGTTCTACCTGAAAAACTGGTGCTGTAGAAAGTGAAGAATATTATTGTGAAAAAGCAGTTTCCAGCTTTGCATCTCACATTCAGGATGAGTTATGATTCAAACACCTATTTAAGGAAATCGTTTCAGTAGCACCTTGTCTCTTGAACTGGATTATTCTGACTGCAGAAGAGCAGGCATAGTATTGCCGTACTTTTCTGGCACAGTCTATATATGTTATTACCCAGATTAAAGTTTGGACAGCTTGTCCACGAAACCATCCAAGGTATTTCCTGAGCTATGCATGCCACAACCAAAGAAGCCCCAACAGTAGAGTTGCTGATGGTTTGGACTGCAAAAAAAAAAAAAAAAAAAAAAAAAGAAAATATTTTCTTAACCTGTCAGTATTATTCAAGCCAATACAAAGAATCACAGAATCACAGAATCACAGAATTGTAGGGGTTGGAAGGGACCTCCAGAGATCATCGAGTCCAACCCCCCTGCCAAAGCAGGTTCCCTACAGCAGGTCGCACAGGTAGGCATCCAGGCAGGTCTTGAACATCTCCAGAGAAGGAGACTCCACCACCTCCCTGGGCAGCCTGTTCCAGTGCTCCGTCACCTCACTGTAAAGAAGTTCTTGCGCACATTTGTGCAGAACTTCTTATGCTGCAGTTTCCAGCCGTTTCCCCTTGTCCTGTCTCCACTCACCACTGAAAACAGTCTGGCCTCGCCATTCTGCCCCCCACACCTTAGATATTTATAGACCTGGATCAGGTCCCCTCTCAGTCTTCTTTTCTCAAGGCTGAACAGACCCAGTTCACTCAGCCTTTCTTCATAGGAGAGATGCTCCAGGCCCTTCACCATCTTCGTGGCCCTCCGCTGGACTCTTTCCAAGAGATCCCTGTCTTTTTTGTACTGGGGAGCCCAGAACTGGATGCAGTACTCCAGATGAGGTCTTACCAGGGCAGAGTAGAGGGGGAGGATCACCTCCTTTGACCTGCTGGCCACGTTCTTTTTAATGCACCCCAGTAAGCCATTGGCCTTTTTGGCCACAAGGGCACACTGCTGGCTCATGGCCAACCTGTCATCCACCAGGACACCCAGGTCCCTTTCCGCAGAGCTCCCCTCCAGCAGCTCATCCCCCAACCTGTACTGGTGCATGGAATTATTCCTCCCCAGATGCAAGACTCTACACTTGCTTTTGTTAAACCTCATCCGGTTTAAAGGTACTAAAAGCTTTCAGTAATAAACATGAAGTGTATGTTATGCCTAAAACAAACACATTTTTTTTCTGAAAATAAATTTCATGAGGCTGTGCAGAAAGTCTCTGAGGTTTTGAGTAGTTTTTAATACGAGCTGAAGCCGTCAGGTAATAAAGACTTTGGCAATACTGAGAAGTGGAAATGAGAAGAGGATCCATAATCCTTAGAACTATCACTTTTCAAGTGTCTTAAAAGAGAGAATGGGAATTGGTTATAACCTAGTTTACTGTGCTAGCATAGGTAGAATAGAAAGCAATATTATTTGCATGCAAATTGATATTGTCCAAATGCATTCTTTTGTTTGTAGATAATGGCCAGGACTCTTTGCAAAAGAAAAAAACATTATGTGGCAACATAGGAGAGGAAGAAAATCTGCAATTTAAGCTGTAAAAATGTGCTGTTAAAGAAATATGATTGACAAAACTGTGGCACAGTTGTTCCATTTACACATGATCTTTATGTTGATTTGGGAAATTATGTGAAATAATTGTTTTATCAGCCCCATATTGTTTTGAGTTTGGGCACTTGTTTCTATACAAGTGTTAGACTTTAGCATACTGTCAGAAAAGGAAGTATCGGAGAAGTAGATCAGGATCTAAATGCAATCAGTGGGAATTTCTTTGATTTTTAGTAGGAAAACATTGAGGTCTGTATCCATGCCAGAAGGACAACCTGGAGGTTCTCCCTCCACCCATGCACAGTCAGAGCAACATGCCAGCCAACAGCAGCATGCACTGTTACTCATCCAAAAGGCAGGGTCTTAGGAAAGCAATCTTAATCCAGAAATTGACAGTTCTGAGTGTATCTTTGCAGAGGATTAATCTTCAGTTATGAATTTGGGGAGCTCTGTGGAACATTTTGAAGACTTAAATACTGAGTGTCAGCATTAGTGTAAATATGTTGAACTCAACCTATATGAGTATCTAGGCAGCGCTTTTTGATAAGAGCTGTTTTGGCATGACATTGATTCCATAGTAAAGCAAATTCCACAGCATGGTACTGTGTCTCTGCAGGAACTTTTCAGCACGGAGAGAGATCTGCTTCTGGGTGTTTACAAAAACAGTAATGTGAGCTCTATTAGGCATCCAGTAGGGGAAAAAACATAAACTCTACATATTTGGATAATTAAATTATTAAGTAAACATTATGTAAGGCAGTGGGATCATTATAAATGTTAAAATTAAATTCTGACTGCAAAAGACAGCCAGGTGTCTTTGTTCCCCTCCAGGAGATGATTATGTCTTGATAAATCAAATTCCCTTCGGTGGCCTTATTGCAATTCCAGAACAGTCTTATTATTTAACAGTGCAGTGTCATTCTGCATTGGAAAATCGAGTTCAATAGGCTGAACAGAACTTAGAGCAGAGCTACATAAATCCCATGGATCAGTGTTACCACTTGAAGTATTGATCAGGACTCTCTCCATTTTTAGGAGAGCTGCTCTGAAAGTAATACCTCCTACTTTATTATATTGTTCCATGACATCAGAGGCAGATGTTGGTGGTGGATGCTGGAAGACAAATGGATGAGGCCAGGCTCTTCTTGGTAATGTGTAGTGATAGGACAAGGAGCAATGACCTAAAACTTGAACACAGGAAGTTCCATATAAACAAGCAGAGAAACTTATTTATGGTAAGGGTGAGAGAACACGGAACAGGTTGCCCAGAGAGGCTATGAAGTCTCATTATACGAAGATATTCAAGACCTGTCTAGACACCTACGTGTGTGAGCTATTGTAGGGAACCTGGCTTAGCACAGGGTTGGACCCAACGATATCTTGAGGTGCCTTCCAACTCCTGCAGTTCAGTGTGATTCTATGTGATTCTGTGTATGGCAATAGAGGTTGAACCTTCCCACAAATATTCTGTTACATTTTTTTGCTGTGTGACAGGTGGCAGCAGAGGGGAAGTCTGACAAAATGGCATCTGACATGGAAATGTGTATGAAGCAAAGGTGAATGAATTCTTCCATGAAGAAAAATTGGCACCCACTGACATTCATCGATGCTTGTTGAACATTTAGGAAGACCAAACAGTGAATGTGAGCACAGTGAGGGGTGGGTGGTTTGTTTCAGCAATGGTGATAGTGACAGAATGTCACTTGCACTGGTGCAGGTTTTTGGGAACACTGCATTCAGGCTTTTATTCAGCGCCAGTAAAGATGCATAGTTAATGCTGGTGACTATGTTGAAAAAGTAGTCTTTTGTAGTCAAGAATTTGTTCTATCAAATAGTGTCACTGTGCTCTTTGTTGTAGTTTCTGTTGAAATTATGATAGGAAGCATTACTTTCTGAGTGATCTATGTATATTCATGTCTTGAATTCCAATTTCCAAGACTTTCAGGGTGTATTCTGTTGAATTAATATTACTGCAACCTGGCAGTAAGGCTAGGAAACAGGAATGGCTAGGCATCTAACAGTCATCTCCTCCTCACCTGATCCTGTTTCCTTGTGCTGGGATCAGTTCAAATGGAAAATCAGGAAATCCATTTAAAAAACAAAAAGAAGTATTTATGCAGATTACAGACTTCAGGAGGAAAAGATCTGCTTACTTAGCCTACATCAGAGGAGTTACTGACAGGTTTTTCAAGCCAGACAGGCATCACTGCAAGGAGAAACCTCTGCTCTTAGTGTTGGATGCTTGACCTTGTCTTCCCTCCTTGTAGCTAGGGAGACAATGGAGAATGGAGAACTGCTGCATGGAGAGGATATGGGAGGAGGTTTCTTGCAGGATGCAGAAGGGTTTAGAGTGAAAAGCCTTCTTTCCCCAGTTACCATGTATCTTTAAAAGGCAGCAGTTCCTTTTGTACAGCAGTTCTTCGCTCTCAGTCCTGGCTCCAATGAACTGCACTGGGAAGCCCCTTTTTGCCTAGTGCTGGAGTGACCTAGTTCACTCAGCTGCTTATACCAACAGGTGCTTTTCTGTCATTTCTGGTTAAAATGTTATATATAGTCCTACATAGGATATATAATACTTATACACAGAAGTTTGTATTATTTTATTTAGAAGAATGTTGGTAGCAGCATTATTTCTCTTGCCACCAAATAGACAAAAGCAAACCCTAGCCTGTTTTCATGTTATACACTAGTATGCTCATATTTTGGAATGATGTATTTATACAGTGGTATGGACTGCCTTCAACCATATATAATAAGTATGGGTATGCAGTTTTGCATATATATGAAATGTTATAAGATAAATGTGAATAATGATGTTACTATTTTAGTTTTAATTTATACTCAAAGGCAAGAGGTATCATTTCTCTGTAATGGTTTTATCTCAGCTGTTTGAATCCAGCTGAGAGCCAGCTGTGTGCCCAGAGCTTCTCAAGGGTGTGATTATTTAATGATAAAACTCATTTTCTGTAGTAGCTGCTGATTACTATTGCAAAAATTACTTTAACAGACTGAAGTGGTAAATTTTTGAGCTGAAAGAAGGCAGGGTTAACTACTCAGAATATTGAGCAGCCTTTTCAGCAGAAGTGTAGTAAGAACCGTAAAATAACACTACCTGTCAAAATACTTGGCTGAAGTCTAGAGTCCAATTCATCTTATAGCACTAAGTTGTCTGCCAAGCTTAAAAAAAACTTTTCTACCATGCCATTAACATAATAACATTTAGTTACACATTTCTTTAAATGTAAAAGTAATTCCAGGTCAAACGGGCTTTGTAAGTCTTGTATTTGACCTCCGCTGTGGCTAACAGTCTGTGATGGGGAAGACTTTCTGTTCATTCACTTTGAACATAGGGTTGAATGCAATGGTAGATTCTGAATAGAAATTTTGGAAATGGAAATAAAGCTTAAGGTAGGGAAAAGAAAACTATTATGATGATTATTATGAGATGTGTGTCCAGATTATTATGAGATGTGTGTTTCAATTGTGTCCCCACAATTTGAAGAAACCATGGTCAGACTGGGTAGGGTCCAAAAGAGGGCTTCCCTTTCCCTTTTCCTTTTCCTTTTCCCTTTCCCTTTCCCTTTCCCTTTCCCTTTCCCTTTCCCTTTCCCTTTCCCTTTCCCTTTCCCTTTCCCTTTCCCTTTCCCTTTCCCTTTCCC